>NW_007261575.1:44071-97626 GCF_000164805.1 Carlito syrichta | reverse complement strand
TCTGAACTTTTTTTTTTTTTTTTTTTTTGAGTTGGAGTCTCACTCCTTTGCCCAGGCTAGAGTGCAGTGGCACGTTCCTGGCCACCCCAGCCTCGACCTGCCGGGCTCTGGCAATTCTTCCACCTCAGCCTTCCAAGTAGCCAGAACTACAAGCACGCACTAGGCCCAGCTATTTTATTTTATTTTATTTTTTAGTTTTTATTGTAGAGATGAGGTCTTGCCAAGTTGCCCAGGCTTTTCTGTAGGCTCAGGTAATCCATTCACCGCTGCCTCCCAAAGTGCTGGGGTGACAGACTAAGCCATGGAACCTGGTCAAATCCTGAACATTTAAACCCCATAAGACCCCACTTTTAGCATAATGGCCTACATGGAATCACTAGATGTCACTGCAGTGACATCATTTGCTGCATAATAAAACAGAGACTTAAGGGCAATGTCATTCTGTGCCACTAAATCCCGTTACCACTCTGAGAAAACTGTTGCAAGTACCACAGTCTTGTGGATTCTCCTTTCTTTGCTTTTTCCTGGACCTATTTAAATCTGCTACTTAAAAAAAATTTTTTTTTGAGTTGGAGTCTTACTCTGTCCCCCAGGCAGGAGTGCAGTGGCACGCTCACAGTCACCACAGCCTCGACCTACTGTGCTCAGGTGATCCTTCTGCCTTAGCCTTCCAAGTAGCTGGAACTACAGGCACATGCCACCACGCCCGGCTAATTTTTTGATTTATTGTAGAGATGAGGTCTCACCAAGTTGCCCAGGTGGGTCTCGAACTCATGGGCTCAGGCAATACTCTCACCTTGGCCTCCCAAAGTGCTGGGATTATAGGCATGAGCCACTGCGCCCAGCCTCTTTTCTTTTTTTAATTTTAAAGATGTGGGGTACAATTCAGAATTAGCTATACAAGTGATCATTGTAGAGATTAAATCTGTTTTTATTTCATGTTGTTTTTATTTTCCTTTTACAGGAGTAAAGTTCTCATTAGGGGCTGCGTAATTTTTATTTTGATGTTAGCGCAACTAGAAGTAGAAATCTAGCTTCAAAATCTCCATGGAAAAGAAGGGAGAAAAAGAGAAAGGAGAAGAGAGGGAAAGGAGAGGGATTAGAATCTGAGAGCTACAATGTAAAGAAAATTAGCCGAACTTGGTGGCTCAGCCTGTAATCCCAGCACTTGGGAGGCTGACGTGAGTGGATTGCCTGAGCCCGCGGGTTCGAGACCCGCCTGGGCAGTGAGACCTCATCTCTACAATAAATCAAAAATTAGCCGGGCGTGGTAGCGCACGCCTGTAGTTCCAGCTACTTGGAGGGCTGAGGTGGAAGGATCGCCTGAGCCCAGCAGCTCGAGGCTGCGGTGGCCGGGAGTGGCCACTGCACTCTAGTCTGGATGACTGAGTGAGACTCCAACTCAAAAAAATAAATAAATAAAAGATTCCAATGAGATTCTTGAATTGCCTATGATTGTCCCCAGGGCCTTTGTTTTACTTATTCATGGCTATGTGATAATCCTAAAATTTAGTGCCTTAAAGCAATGCCTATTTATTTTATTATCCCCAGGACTCTGTGGGTTAACTAGGCTCATATTGGGCCAGTTTTCTGTTTTGGGGGATGCAGCTTGTGTTCATCTGGGCTTTTGACTGGGCAACCAACACTGTTCCGAAGGCTTCTTCTCATATTGGCAGGGATGCTGGCTGTGGGCTGGGGGACCTTCACTTGGCCTTTCCATGTGGCTTGTGCTTTTCCCAGTGTGGCAGTTGGCTGCTGAGAGTTCCCAGAGGAAGGAAGTGGCAGCTGCCAGTCCTTTCCAAGGTGAGGCCTGGAACTGGCCTGCTGTCTCTCCAGTGTTTTACTGACTCTGAGTGTAGGGCTTCTCATCTGATATTTTGGGCTGTGATGTTACCCCTTTTATTCTCCTACAAACTCTTCTGTCTCCCATGATTTCTTTTAACTTTGTGATCTGATCTCTTCTTTTGCTTTTCAGCACTTTTGTCATTTTATTGTCTTTCGGCTTCTTTTAATTATGCCAGTGGTATCCGAGGAGGAAAGGAACATATCTGTTTAGTCTATCATTGACTATTTCCAAACCATTAGCTTTTTTGTTGGCATGTTCTGAAATTTTTATCAGTCTATTATTGACAAATTGTTATTTTTTTTATTGCACCAACTAATAAAAATGCATTCCTTTCAGAAATCATAATCACCCCATTATTCAGAAAAAATAGGTATCATAATAATAATGATTTATTCTATATTTAACTGAATATAATATTTACTGTTAATATATCCCCATTATAGCCTCTCCATTTGTTTCTGTGATAGATCACTGAGTATGATGGACTTTAAATCCATTCAAGTTGCTGCGAAGTCCATAATTTTGTTCTTTTTTATGGCTACATAATACTCCATCGTGTCAATGTACTACTTTTTAAAAATTCAGTCCACTTTTGATGAACTGGATTAAATTCTTTTTTTTTTTTTGAGTTGGAGTCTCACTCTGTCTCCCAGACTGGAGTGCAGTGGCCGCTCCCGGCCACCACAGCCTCGACCTGCTGGGCTCCGGCAATCCTTGTGCCTCAGCCTTCCAAGTAGCCGGAATTACAGGCATGTGCTACCACGCCCGGCTGATTTTTTGATTTATTGTAGAGATGAGGTCTCGCTGTCCAGGCAGGTCTTGAACCTGAGGGCTCAGGCAATCCACTCACCTCAGCCTCCCAAAGGCATGGGATTACAGGCTGAGCCACCGAGCCCGGCTCAGATTAAATTCTTAATTTGATTCTTCTTTCAGACAGTAGAGTTGTTGTTTCACATACATTTTTCAGGAATATCTTAACAATGCTAAAATTATATAGTTCTTGCATATTTAAGAATGTATTTCCTGGTCAGGCGTAGTGGCTCAAGCCTGTAATCCCAGCACTTTGGGAGGCCAAGGCGAGAGGACTGCCTGAACTCAGGGGTTGGAGACCAGCCTAGGCAACTTGGTGAGACCTCATCTCTACAATAAATCAAGAAAGAAGCTGGGTATGGTAGCACATGCCTGTAGTTCCAGCTACTTGGAAGGCTGAGGCAGAAGGATTGCCTGAGCCCAGAAGGTTGAGGCTGTGGTAACCGTGAGCATGCCACTGCACTCCAGCCTGGGCAACAGACTGAGACTCCAACTCAAAAAAAAAAAAAAAGAATGTATTTCCTATACCTTTACATCTGAATAATATCTTGACTAGGTTAAGAAATCTTATGTCCCCTTCTGGGAATATACCGAGAGAAACTCAAATCACTCTACAAAAATGGTACCTGCACACACATACTTATTGCAGCATTATTCACAATAGCAAAAACATGAAATCAACCGTGCTGCCCATCGAAAGTGACCTGGATTAAATAAAAGTGGTACATAGACACAATGAAGTATTATATAGCCATAAAAAAGGACAAAATTATGGACTTCACAGCAACTTGAATGGATTTAGAGTCCATCATACTCAGTGATCTATAACAGAAACAAAGAACAGAGTACCACATGTTCTCACTCATAAGTGGGTCCTAAACATTTATCACAATACTACAAGAGAGGGTTGGGCAGTAGCAGGACACTGCCAGGAGAGGGGAGGGAAGGGGAGGACACATAACACCACTTAGGGTACCAGATCCTAAACCGGGGAAAGGGAGGAACAGTAGAGGTCTAAATTTTACCTGCATGGAGTCCACTTATATACCTAATCCTGACTTGTACCCCACATCTTTAAAATAAAATATTTAAAATAAAAAATAAAATAAAGAAGAAAGGGGCAACCCCTCCGGGTCCCCTCCCACTGTGGCAACTTTTCTGTCCTCTCGATAAATCCTGGTTTCTCAATAAAAGAAAGAAGAAAAAAATCTTGTGTCATATTATTGTTCTCAACATTGTTCCATCATCTTGTTGATCTGGAGTTGCTGTAGATAAAAAAAAGTCTGCCATATATATATACACACATACATATATATATTTCCCTTTAAAAGTCAAAGTTTCTTCTGCCTAGATGCTTGGAAGATATTTTTCTTATTTTATTTTACTTGATCATGGACCACCAGGTTAAACGTAAGATTTTTTTCTGTCTTTTTTTTTTTTTTTTTGAGTTGGAGTCTCACTCTGTCGTCCTCGACCTGCTGGGCTCCAGTGACCCTTCCACCTCAGCCTTCCAAGTAACCGGAACTACAGGCGCGCTACCACGTCCGGCTAATTTTTTGATTTATTGTAGAGATGAGGTCTCACTGCCCAGGGGGTCTCGAACCCGCGGGCTCAGGCAATTCACTCACCTCAGCCTCCCAAAGGCGCGGGATTACAGGCTGAGCCACCGAGCCCGGCTATTTTTCTTATTTTATTTTACTTGATCATGGACCACCAGGTTAAACGTAAGATTTTTTTCTGTCTTTTTTTTTTTTTTTTTGAGTTGGAGTCTCACTTTGTCGTCCTCGACCTGCTGGGCTCCAGTGACCCTTCCACCTCAGCCTTCCAAGTAACCGGAACTACAGGCGCGCTACCACGTCCGGCTAATTTTTTGATTTATTGTAGAGATGAGGTCTGGCCAAGTTGCCCAGGGGGTCTCGAAACTACGGGCTCAGGCAATCCACTCACCTCAGCTTCCCAAGGCGCGGGATTACAGGCTGAGCCACCGAGCCCGGCTGATTTTTTTCATTCTTTTTTTTTTTGAGTCGGAGTCTCACTCTGTCACCCAGACTGGAGTGCAGTGGCCACCGCAGCCTCGCTGGGCTCCGGCGATCCTCGCCTGCTGGGCTTTGAGGATTTGTGGCCTTCTGTTGTCTCACTCTATCTCTCTACTCCTTCCTCCCACCTCTGTCCTTGTCCTTTCCATTGTGGATGGTGGTCCCAGTCCCAAATTCTTCCTCCGTATGTATGTGCAGAGTAGCATATCTTTAAAAAAAAAAAAAAATCTTCTTACCAACTTACCAAGCCTGGAGCTAGGAATGGGGTGGGGGGTAAGAGAATTTAGGACTCATTTTCTACCCTTACAATCTGCTCAACCAAACAAAGGCTTTAGTGACAGGTGCATTCAGGTGTTTAAATGATGTCATCAAGATTCTGTTTCCCACCCTTCCTCTCAGGTTGTGTTTGTCTCTGCTTTTTTTTTTGCATGTGGCCTCATTCTCTGTTGATACAAATGTGTTCGTTATATGTGGCAGGGGAGATGGCTTCTGGTAACCCCAATCCTATGTATGACCTTATAATTCATGGTGTAAAAATGAGACACTCCTTCCCTCCCTAGCATTTCCTATGTCAAATTTCTTGGTAAAAAATTATGATTGGACTTGATTGAGTCAATGCTTAATTGCATTTTGTAAATGCAGCTAAGGTGGCATGATTGGACGGGCAAGATAGTGTACCCACCCCAGAGCCAGTCCCATGGGAATCATATGGGATCTGTGAAGACTGATTCTCCAGTGTAAAGAGGAGTGTTTTGTTGAGAAGACAAAAGCAACAGATGTCTACCACACCTCAAAAGCTTTGGTATGGAAATGTGCCCTAGCTGTATTCCCTTTCCTTCTCTGGCTCATCGTGCTTCTAGTTAAGGATTATTTGCAGGAAACTTCAGAACATTTTCACTTAAATTCCAATATTTATGTCCTGTTAAACATTTGGGGGATTCAGATGAGTTTGTGTTTTCATCGTTTTTGTGATTTTTTCCTTTTTGTCTTCTCAGTGGATTTCAGGGGGAGGCTTGACAGTGGGAAGTTATTTTTATGAAAGGCCTTTTGTTTGTTTTTGTTTCCTCTGCTTGTGAAATACAGTGGAAACTGAAAAGAAAATGAGAATAAATAAGAATAGGGGAAAGGGCTGGAGGGGAAAAAATGACCTAATAAATGCCAATCTTTCAAAGTGAAATTATAGTTGCTGCAGTGGTTTCACATACAAGGGGTTGGTTTAGTAAGTTACAATAGGGCTATTCCGTGGGTAAAAACACTCAGTCAGCTAAGGATCTGAGTGATGCTCGTATCAAAGAAAAACCTTACTTTGAAGCTATTCATTGAAAGCAACACATACTTATTGAGCACATGATGCTAAGTACTGAATATAACATGGGTGATTAAAACAGACTGTCGGCCAGGCTTGGTGCCTCAGCCTATAATCCCAGCACTTTGGGAGGCCGAGGAGAGTGGATTGCCTGAGCCCGTGGGTTCGAGACCAGCCTGGGCAAATTGACAAGCCCTCGTCTTTATAAGAAAATTAAAAATAGCCAGACATGGTAGCACGCATCTGTAGTTCTGGCTACTGGGAAGGCTGAGGCGGAAGGATCGCTGGAGCCCAGAAGGTCAACGCTGCGGTGGCTGTGAGCATGCCACTGCACTCCAGCCTGGGTGAAGTAGTGAGACTCTCAAAAAAATAAAAATAAATAAATAATAAAACAGACTATGTCTTAATAGGAGTGTTAAAATCTAGGTTTTGTGTTGTATGAGTCCTTCCTCTATACACTCTATTCTTTATTATAAGTAATGATTTTAGAAGAATTTACTGTATTTCTTTAAAAAAAAAATACTTCTTTGTGTAATACAGCCACCATTTTTGGTGAGGTTGTCATACATATACTTTATATATACTATTTCTTTTTCTTTTTTTTGCCTCGGAGTCTCAATCTGTCACCCAGCCTGGAGTGCAGTGGCATGCTCATGGCCACCGCAGCCTTGACCTGCTGAGCTCAGGCGATCCTTCCACTTCAGCCTTCCAAGTAGCTGAAACTACAGGAGTGTGCCACCATGCCCAGCCATATATCCACTATTTCTAATCCTCCCCCAAACCTCATGAGGCAGGTGTGATGATCTCCAATTTACAGATGAGAACAAGGAGGCTTAAAGGGATTACATTAATTCCTCAAGGTTAAGCGGCAGAATTCAAAGGAAATGAAAGCAGTATCTTAAAGCGATATCTGCACTCCCGTATGTACTCCAGCATCAGACATGATAACAAAGATATGGAAACAACTTGTGAATATGTCGACACATGCATGAATGAAGAAAGCGTGGTGTACATAAGCAATGGAGCGTTATTCAACCTTGAGAAGGAAATAAATCCTGTCATTTACGACAATGTGGATAAACCTGGGGTAAATCCACATTGGGATAAGCCAAGCACAGAAATGCCGCATGATCTCCCTTGTACATGGAATCCAACATCGTCAAACTCAGGAGCAGGGAGTACAGCAGTGGTTGCCAGGGTCTGGAGGTGGGAGGTGGGGAGATGTGAGTCCAGAGGTACTGAGTTTCGGTTATGAAATGAGTAAATTCTGGAGATCTAACGTAGAACCTGGTGGCTATGGTTGATGGCACTGTATTACATACTTGAAATTTGCTGAGAGTAGATTTGGGTTTTGTTGTCATTGTTCTTGTTTTGAGTCAAGGTCTCACTCTGTCATCCAGGCTGGAGTACAGTGGCATAATCATGGCTCATCACAGCCTTGACCTTCTGGGCTCAACCAATCCTTCTGCCTCAGCCTTGTAGCTAGAACTATAGGTACACACCACTGTGCACGGCTAACTTTTATTTTGTAATTTTTTAAAAATAGGGTTTGTTTGTTTGAGTTGGAGTCTTACCCTGATGCCCAGGCTGGAGTGCAGTGGCATGCTCATGGCTATTGTAGCCTCTACCTGCCGGGCTCAGGCTATCCTTCCACCTCAGCCTTCCAAGTAGCTGGAACTACAGGCATGCGTCACCACGCCCAGCTAATTTTTTGATTTATTGTAGAGATGATGTCTTGCCAAGTTGCCCAGGCCTGTCTCAAACCTTTGGGCTCAGGCGATCCTCTCACCTCGGCCTCCCAAAGTGCTGGGATTATAGATATGAACCATTGTGCCCAGGCAGAAAATATAGTTCTTTTAAAGCTAAATTAGAAAGAGAGAGAAAGAGGAGATTCACCTCTCCAAGATAGGGGAGGGGACTATAGCTTAAGAAATCACAGAGCACAAGGCCATCCCATAGCTTAGCAAGGCAATGGCCGCAACAGTCTGGCAATGGCCACGGCTAACTATTTAAAATAATTTTTTGATTTTCTTTTTTTTTGAGTTGGAGTCTCACTTTGTCCCCCAGACTGGAGTGCAGTGGCCACTCCTGGCCACCGCAGCCTCAACCTGCTGGGCTCCGGCGATCCTTCCGCCTCAGCCTTCCAAGTAGCTGAACTACAGGTGTGTGCTACCATGCCCGGCTAATTTTTGATTTACTGTAGAGATGAGGTCTTGCCAAGTTGCCCAGGTGGGTCTCGAGCCCACGGGCTCAGGCAATCCACTCACCTCAGCCTCCCAAAGGCACAGGATTACAGGCTGAACCACTGAGCCCGGCTGACTTTTTTTTTTTTTTTGTAGATAAAAAAATACTATATTGCCCAGGGTGATCTTGAACTTCTGAACTCAAGCAACGCTCTTGCCCCAGTCAAAGTGCTGGGATTACAGGCGTGAAACACTGTTCCTGGTCGAGAGAGTAGATCTTAACTGTTCTACACACACACACACACACGCACACACACACGCACGCACGCACACACACACACACACACACAAACACATACACGTACACATGTGGTAATTATGTGACAGGATGGATATGTGAATCAGCTTGATTATGGCAATCATTTCACAATGTATACGTATGTTAAAACATCACAATGTACACTTTACATAGATACAACTTTTGTCAATTATAGCTCAATAAAGCTGGGGAGATAAAAATCAGGTGGCAGAGGCAGGTTGCAAGTTCTGATCTCCAGTGTATCTCCAACTGTGGTTTCTCCCTCAAGGTTTTTCTTTGCGTCATCTCATCTTTGCCTCCCCCTGCTCTCACAGTGCTTCCGTTTGACTCAGTTCACCTTTTTCTATTGGCCCGCATTATAGTCTCTGGCTTGCTCTGGTCAGGTGTACACTGTTGGCCCATTAAGCTGTAAGTGGTGTGGGAGGGCTCATTGGAAGCAGATGAGAGCACTGGTGAAGACTACTGGCCTTGAACACAGACACTCCTAATGCATTATTTCATTAACTTATTAATTAATATGATTTTATTGATTTTTGTATCACAGCTGGCAGAGGACTTGCCAAGAGTCATCTTATGTAGATGATAAAGCTAGACAACATCTGAACGAGATGCAATATTGAAAAGTGACAAACCGGGCTTGGAGGCTCAGCCTGTAATCCCAGCACTTTGGGAGGCCGAGAGAATTACCTGAACCTGGGGTTCGAGGCCAGCCCCGGCAACTTGGCGAGATCTCATCTCTACAATAAATCAAAATGAGCCGGTTGTGATAGCACACACTTGTAATTCCAGCTACTTGTAGTTCTACTGAGGTGGAAGGATCACGGGAGTCCAGCAGGTCGTCGCTGGGGTGGCTGTGAGCTGCACTCAAGCCTGGGTGATGGAGTGAGACACCAACTCAAAAGAAAAAAAAAAAAAGACCGGGCTCAGTGGCTCAGCCTGTAATCCTGCGCTTTGGGAGGCTGAGGTGAGTGGATTGCGTGAGCCCACGGGTTCGAGACCCACCTAGGCAACTTGGCGAGACCTCGTCTCTACAATAAATCAAAAATTAGCTGGGCGTGGTAGCACGCCTGTAGTTCCAGCTACTTGGAAGGCTGAGGCGGAAGGATCGCCGGAGCCCAGCAGGTCGAGGCTGCGGTGGCCCAGAGCGGCCGCTGCACTCCAGTCTGGGTGAGAGTGAGACTCCAACTCAGAAAAAAAGAAAAGAAAAGAAAAGAAAGAAAAGTGACAGGCCAGGTACAGTGGCGTGCATCTGTAGTCCTAGCTACTTGGGAGGCTGAGGTGGAAGGATCACTTGAGCCCAGTTTGAATCCACCCAGTGACCCTGTCTCTGAGAAAAAAAAAATGACAAACCAAATGTCAAAAAGAGAGAAGAGTGGTTAAACAATTATAGTATGTAAGTTGTGATATTTAATAATCATCAAGTCATATTTTCAAAAGGTTTTATAATGACATGGAGAAATGCCCACAACATTCTAAATGAAAAAAAAAAGAGAAAGCAGGATAAAAATTCTAACACATCACATATTAAATGAACATAAGTGCATTTTTAAATGATTAGAAGGTGACCAGGCATAATAGGCTCACACCTGTTGAAAGAAGGAACCCCGGGGCACCGGGGCAACCCCTTCGGGTCCCCTCCCACTGTGGGATCTTTTCTGTCCTCTCAATAAATCCTGCTTTCTGAAAAAAAGAAAGAAAGAAGGGACCCCAGGCCAGGTGCAGTGAGAGGTCAAGGTGAGAGGATTGCCTGAGCCCAGGTGTTCGAGACCCGCCTGGGCAACTTGGCAAGGCTCATCTCTACAATAAGTCAAAAAATCAGCCAGGCGTGGTAGCTCATGCCTGTAATTCTGGCTACTCGGAAGGCTGAGGTGGAAGGATCGCCGGAGCCCAGCAGGTCGAGGTTGTAGTGGCCATGAGCATACCATAGCACTCTAGCCTGGGCAACAGAGTAAGACTCCAACTCAAAAAAAAAAAAAAAGCAACAACAATGGAGGGACTCCAAGAAACTCAGAATAAACCTAGTTCACATTTTGCTTCAGCATGGCCATTTTTGCTTAGACTGACAAGCTTTGAATCCAGCACAGGTTAGACATCGATAGATACATTTCTAATCGGCAGGTTTTAAGAAATGTTCCAGACATTTTACTGTAGACCAAGCTGGCAGCTTACCCCATCCCCTCGTCAAATCTCCCTCAGATGCAAGACAAGGACAGCCCAACCTTTCAATTCGTGGTTTGGCATAATAATCTCTAAGAAACTTTCAGGTTCCTTGTCAAAGGCAGAAGGTCGAAGATCACCCCTTAGCTGACAGAAGCCATAGAAATGATAACAACCTTTGACCTAATAACCTTTTTGCTAAGGAACTTGTGGATTGGAAATGTCTGACAGATTTTTTTGCAGGAAAAACCCCTCCCCTTGTCTCCTCCCATCTAGCCCACCACCACGGCAACAAGCATGTGACTAACCCACCCATCTGCCTGCTGTCCATCACCTGATGGACATCCCTTCAGGATGACATGGCTCAGACCACAACCCAATCACCTTAGGGACCTTCCTCCATCAAAGGGAATGATTAAAAGGACTCAACCAGTGGCCATTGCCTTACTAAGCTCTGGTGTGGCCATGTGCTCTTTGAGCTATGACCAGGCCATGTTTCCTGGCCTTGGCCCCCTCCCCCACTTTGGGGAGGTGAATCTACTCTTTCTCTCGCTCTCAAATTTACTTTCTAAATAAGCTATATTTTCTAATCTAACTTCTGTGCAATTCTTGGCATCTTTCTTGTGGCACTGGATCACACACCAGACACACCCACACCCCCAGTGGGCCTGACCTAATGGTCTGGAGGCCCCATTGGGATTATGACCTAACACCTGTAATCTCAGCACTTTGGGAGGCTGAGTCAGGAGAATTGCTTGAGGCCAGGAGTTTGAGACCGGCCTAGGCAACATAGAAATTAAAAAAAAAAAATTAGCCATGCTTGTTGGCATGAGCCTGTAGTCCCAACTACTCAAGAGGCAGGGGTGGAAGGATTGCCTGAACCCAGGGAGTCTAGGATGCGGTGAGCCATGATCGTGCCATCTGCACTCTAGCCTGGGCCCCAGAGTGAGAACCTGTCTTTAAAAGAAATAATTTAAAGGCAATATAAAGTTAAAACTAAAAAGTGGAAGAGGCTGGGCTTGGTGGCTCAGCCTGTAATCCCAGCACGTTGAGAGGCCGAGGTGAGTGGATTGCCTGAGCCCATGGGTTCAAGACCTGCCTGGGCAACTTGGCGAGACCTCATCTCTACAATAAATCAAAAAATCAGCCGGGCGTGGTAGTGCGCGCCTGTAGTTCCAGCTACTTGGAAGGCTGAGGCGGAAGGATCGCCGGAGCCCAGCAGGTCGAGGCTGCAGTGGCCGGGAGCGGCCACTGCACTCCAGTCTGGGTAACAGAGTGAGACTACATCTCAAAAAAAAAAAAAAAAAAAAAGTGGAAGAAAAGAAGGGGGAAAGTACCAGTCAAAGGAATTCTGGAAAAAAGGAAGGGAAGATAAGAAATCATCAGCTTCTCTGTACACGTGTCAGGGTCCAGGAGGCAGACAGAATTCAGAGCAGACAAACACATGATAGCTTCTTGCATTTTGGTAAAAATGTTTGGAAGCAGAGTTAGCTCCCTTGGTCGGGTTCTACAGAGCCAGTTCATGATTCTTACCTGGTGCCCTGACATACCTCTTCAGGGTATCTGTCCTCTTGAGAACACCCCCATCTCGACTAGTGGACTAGGCTGGCCGTCTGGCTTACAAGGCAGTCCCCTGTTTAGATAAAGTGAGACAGTTACCACGTTACCTCCTTCACCTCCAAGTTCAACATGGAAGCTCTGAAACTTCAGTGCAGAGAAAGCAAACTCTCAACTGTGGCTCACTTGTTACAGCAGAAAGAAACCAAACAGGTTCAACCTGAAACTGTCTATGACATTTCCCATTCCCTCACCCCAGAGAGTTTTGAGATCATTCAACAAAGGGACCAACTTTTTGTATTTGGGCCTAAACTGAATCCTCCTGTGCTAGGCTCCCCTACAGCTTATAAACTGGTTCCAGGACACAAAGCCTCTCCTGTTTGTTCCTGTTTGACTGTCGCACCCACATAGAGGCTATGGAGGTAGATTTTTGTGGATAGGGTAGGAATAAGTTCCATAAACACAAACTGGAAAATCATTGATTAGATGGAACCAGGAAAGAAAGTCTAAGGAAAAAGACAGACCACAAGCTGGCTATGAGTCAACAAAGCAGCAAAACACACAGACACATACACACTCACACACACAGCATTTGAGAATATTCAATGAATGCATTGTTTGCAAGACAATTCTACCTCTTTTCTCTGCCCCCTCTAGTGACATCAGAAGTAGAACGTTGTTGCAGACAGAACCACAGGACAGCGCAATAAAGTCCGGAAAACAAAGTGTGAGAAGACAGTGAAGAAAAACTAAGATGATTCATAGAAGTGCAACAGCAATCAATAAATACGCAAGTGTTTGTGTTTAAAGAAAGGGCAAGGTAGAATGAGAAGAGAATAATGGTGGGGACTGGTTCCCACCATTCGCTGGCAGAAGCATAAGGTACTATCAGCAAAATCAAAGGCTTCAGTTAAGCATTCTGAACTTAAGGAGAAGGGAAAAGTCTCCTCCAGTCTGGGATGAACTGTATCCTTAAGCTATCCAGATACAGTGGTGAACATTTGTTGTACTGTGACATTTTCTTTTTTTTTTTTGAATTGGAGTCTCACTCTGTCACCCAGGCTGGAGTGCAGTGGCACACTCACGGCCACCCCAGCGTTGACCTGCTGGACTCTGGCGATCCTTCCGCCTCAGCCTTCCAAGTAGCCAGAACTATAGGTGCATGCTAATTTTTTATTTATCGTAGAGATGAGGCCTGGGCCTCCCAAAGTGCTGAGATTATAGTCTGAGCCACCAAGCCCAGCCAGGGCAAAGTTTTAAACTGCTACCCAGGAGAGAGGAACCCCAATTTTCACAAAATGTAGCCGCCAGTGAAGCCGACTCCTTGGCCTTACTTTTGGAGGCTACTATTGTGATGGTTAATTTTTTATTACTTAACTGCGCCATGGGGTGCTCAGATTAAATATTGTTTCTGGGTATGTCTGTGAGGTGTTTCTGGATGAGATTAGCATTTGAATCAGCGAACTTGGTGAAGTAGATTGCTCTCTCCACTGTGGGTTGGGCATCTGGCCAATTCCTTGCTGCCTGAATAGAACAAAAGGTGGAGGAAGGAGAAATGTGCCCCATTTTGCTTCCCGCATGCCTGCTTGAACTGCTATGTGATCTTCTGTCCTTGAACTGGGTTTTATATTATGGGCTTCCTGCTTCTTAGGCCTTCAGACTTGGACTGGAATTACACTACCTGCTTTCCTGGGTCTCCAGCTTGGAGATGGCAAGATCGTGCATGGGTCTGCTCAGCCTCCTAATTATGTCAGCCAATTCCTCATGGCAAATCTGTGTGTGTGTGTGTGTGTGTGTGTGTGTGTGTGTGTGTGTGTGTATACTTATATGGGTGACAAAAAAGTATACACATTTTAAGTATGACGTTTGCTCAAATAAAATGGTGGAAGCACGACTAAGTGAATGTTCATACTACACATTGCTACCATAATTCAATTCAACTTCAAAAAGTAATACATAGGTAACACCTCTTAAAATGTATATATTTTTGACTCCCCAAATATATATACACATATCTCCTCTTGGTCTATTTCTCTAGAGAACATTAACTAATAAAATTATAGTACCTCAATCTACCTAGGAGTCTGACATAGCTTTGGGGAATTGAGCAAAGAGATGTTATGACTGACTCTGCATTCAAAAAAGTACTCCTCCTTTCCATCTTCCAAACAGCTTCGAGAAACATCCTGGAATCCACAAAAAAATACTTTCCACAATATGTCTGCTCATTGCAAGAACCTCTTAGGATAAACTCAGATTTAGTCATTATAACTGTATATTTGCATATGATTTTATAAGTCTTTGCTTTTTTTTTTTTTTTTGAGTCAGAGTCTCACTCGGTTGCCCAGGCTGGAGTGCAGTGGCACACTCATGGCCATCACAGCCTTGACCTGCTGAGCTCAGGTGATCCTTCTGCCTCAGTCTTCCAAGTAACTGGATCTACAGGCGTGTGCCACCATACCCAGCTAAGTTTTTGATTTATTGTAGAGACGAGGTCTCATCGAGTTGCCCAGGCTGGTCTCGAACCCCCAGACTTAGGCAATCCTCTTGCCTTGGCCTCCCAAAGTGGTGGGATTACAGGCTTGAGCCACTGCGCCTGGCCAGGAAAAATTTTAAAGTGCTGGTTTAAAACTGGGGCAGTGTCTGCATTCTGAAGTAGAGACTTGAAAGAGACTTTTATTTTGTTCTAGGAGGAACCCTTCCTGGGCTCTTTCAGTCTATTGTTCTTAAGGAAGACTGTCAATTGGATTACCTGAATGCATGTGCTTTAGACTGAGATGGTAGGTACTGCTTAAAAATGTGATGCCTGCCGGGCTCAGTGGCTCAGCCTGTAATCCCGCGCCTTTGGGAGGCTGAGGTGAGTGGATTGCCTGAGCCCACAGTTTGGAGACCTCATCTCGACAATAAATAAAAAATTAGTGGGGTG
Source organism: Carlito syrichta (assembly GCF_000164805.1). Classification (NCBI taxonomy): domain Eukaryota; kingdom Metazoa; phylum Chordata; class Mammalia; order Primates; family Tarsiidae; genus Carlito; species Carlito syrichta. The sequence goes on along the minus strand of NW_007261575.1, from coordinate 82,486 downwards.
TTGTAGCGCGCACCTGTAGTTCCAGCTACTTGGAAGGCTGAGGCGGAAGGATCGCCGGAGCCCAGCAGGTCGAGGCTGCAATGGTTGGGAGCAGCAACTGCACTCCAGTCTGGGCGATAGAGTGAGACTCCAACTCAAAAAAAAAAAAATGTGATGCAGTTATTAATATGCCTTTCAATGGAAAAGGGCAAAATGCAATGGTCTGAATGTGTTCCCCAAATTTCATGTGTTGGAAACTTAATCCCCAAATGTATATGTTGATTGGAGGTGTGGTGTGGCCTTTGGAAGGTAATTAGGATTAGGTGGGGTCATCAGGGTGGGGCCTCACAAGGAGACTGATAGCTTTACAAGAAGAGAGACCTGAGCTGACACTCATGCTCTTGTCTTCTTGCTGTGTGATTCTCTCTGCCATGTTATTATGCAGCAAGAAGTCCCTCACCCAGATGCCAGTGCCATGCTCTTGGACTTCCCAGCCACCAGAACTGTAAGAAAATACATGTGTTTTCTTTATAAGTTACCTAGGCTCAGGTATTCAGTTATAGCAACAGAAAATGGACTAAGACAGGACACCTTTGTTTTGGGCAGAGACTTTCTTTTTAATTTTGTCTACTTCCTGTGTCTGAAGGTGGTAGAAGTGAAGCAGTTAAAAGGAGCGACTGGGCCCCAACAACAAAGTGGTAGGCTGGGGATAGAGACCAGAGACCAAGGGGACCTCAGCTGAAGAGGTGTGGCCAGTGGTTGCTGCTAGCAGTGATCATAGCTATCTAGCCTTAAATTTCCCTTTTCTGCCGAACAGTTCCCTTGTGTTTGCTTCAACCTTTGTAGATAGAGTCTGTTAAATAAAACAAAGGGCTCCATGCTTGGTGTGGGAGGGGCAGAGGTTAGGGACAGGGCAGAGGCAGAGAAATGATTACAAAACAGCCAGTGGTGAAGGATAGAGAAGCCTCAAGGTGTAGGGAGTGCTGGAGGCTGACAACCAGAGTGAAAGTGTGAAAAGGAGAAGCAACACTCACCCACTCTGAAGGTGACTCAGAAGCAGTTGGGGAGGAAATTGGACTTGCTGTAGACAAGCAGAGTAGGAGTTTCAGACGATTTATATAGGCTTTAAATAGAAGTGTTCCCTTGGGCACTAGCACACACCCAAGGGCACACACAGACAAACACCTGCGTGTTGAAAGCCAGAGGTCGTGGGGAGGATTCAGGCTACTTTCATTAAACGCATGAATCCTAGAAGACTGTATATCCTGAATCTTAAAAGACCAAGGAAGATAACCGGAAAACGGTATTACTTCATACACTATCTCTGTGGAAGATGGTGGATGGTGACTGATAGAGAAGGGAAATGAAACCATAAAAGTAACAGAACTGCAACTAGGGAGGAAATTATTTATGCAAGCCGTATGTAAATACATGCCTTCTTGCAAGTACAACTTTGTCCCTCCTGATGATTTTAGATATCTGAAAGAGGCCCTGTACCATAGCCCAGATGGATTGTTGTTTCAACCAGGGGAGTTCAGAGTCTGTTGGCATTCATTTCCATAAAGAATACAGACAGTAGCTAGGTGCAGTGGCACATGCCTGTAATCTCAGCACTTTGGGAGGCAGAGGTGAGAAGAGAGAGGATTGCCTAAGCCCACGGGTTCAAGACCAGCTTGGGCAACTTGGTGAGACCTCATCTCTACACTAATTCAAAAAAGTAGCTGGGCATGGTGGCGCACACCTGTAGTTCCAGCTACTTGGAAGGCTAAGGTGGAAGGACCATCTGAGTGCAGCAGGTCAAGGCTGTAGTGGCCATAAGAGTGCTACTGCACTAGAGCCTAGGCAACAGAGTGAGACTCTTTTTTTGACTCAAAAAAAAAAAAAAGAATACAGAATAAATCTAAATCACCAAAACCAGCTTGTAACTATTTACATGAGTAAAATAGTCCTGTTTATATTTTATGTAATCTACTGTCTAGTAAAAGAAAGAACAGGGCTTTCTTGGATTCGAGACCCACCCAGACAACTTGGCTAGACCTCGTCTCTACAATAAAAATCAAAAAATTAGCCAAGCATGGTAGCACGCACCTGTAGTTCCAGCTACTTGGAAGGCTGAGGCGGAAGGATTGCTGGAGCCCAGCAGGTCGAGGCTGCGGTAGCCGGTAGTGTGCCATTGTACTCCAGTCTGGGCAACAGAGTGAGACTCCAACTCAAAAAAAATAAAATAAAATAAAGAAAGAACATGTTAGTAACCCAGTAGGTACACCTAGTCATAATGGGTAGCTAGGTGTTTCTGAAAGAACCATTAACAATGAAACAATAATACTGTACATATTTATATGACAATAATTAGACTTGGCATTGAGGTGAGCTCCACACTTATTTTGGTTGTTGTCTTGATTCAGAGTCTACAAAAAACAGTACTCTAAGGTAATCTTTACATTCTGAGAGACCTACTTTCCATCACAATACATTGTTTAATATCCTGAAACCACTTTCTGTGAGGCTGTGCCTTTGAGAAATGAATGTAATTTTATTACTTCTAATGTGATAACAATAACTCCTGTTTAAATGTCTGCAAAAATTTCACTCAAAATAAAAATCATTCATTGAGGTGAAATATTTCAATAATATTCCAAAACAGACTCAAGATTAAAATAACAAGTTTCCTGCAAAAGGAAATTTACCCTCTTTTTAAGACATTGTGTAGGTATTTATGTAAGCTAAGTTTAAGAATTTTGAGCTAACAATAACTTGATTTATCATGAAGTGATTGAGATCAAGTCCTTGTAGAGAAAAAACCCAATTAAGATAGTGTGGTAAGTCTGTGTTCCCCCAAGCAGATAAGTTGATGCTCTAATCCCCAGAACCCCAGAATGTGGCCTTATTTGGAAATAGGATCATTGAAGAACTAATTAGTTAAGTTAAGATGAGGTCATACTGGAATAGGGAGACCTCCTAATCCATTATGACTGATATTCTTATAAGAAGATGACCACGTGAAGACAGACACACACAGGGAGAACATCATGTGACCAAAGGGGCAGAGACTGGAATTATGCAGGTGCAAGCCAAGGGTTGCTTGTAAAATCGGAATCTTAGAGAAAGGCATGGAACAGACTCTCCTCAGATCTTTTGAGAGAGCAAGGTCCAACCAACATCTTGATTTCAGATTTCTTGCCTCCAGAAGTTTGAGACAATAAATGTCTGTTGTCTTAAGTCACCCAGCTGTGGTACTTTGTTCTGGCAACTCTGGGACATGAAAACAGATGGAAATGGATGCACCCACCTGTCTCTTGGACCTATGAAGTGGTGCAAAGGGCACAGGCTTTGGGTTCCAGCAGAAGTGGGAATGAACCCTGACCCAGCCAATTCCTTCCTGTGTAGCTTTACAAAGGGTCATTAATTTGGCCTACTTCCTCGGCAATATGGTAGAAATAAGATATTCAAGAGATTTTAGGGGCATCGATTATTAACTATAAGAAAGTTATGAGGCACATAGTAGGTTCTCAAGAAATGCTAATTTGTACTTTTTATATATATGAGTTTAAGTTGTCCATTAATTTTACTTTATGCGTTACAGGAAATTAAGAACTTTTCTCTTTTTTTTTTTTGAGTTGGAGTCTCACTCTGTCGCCCAGACTGGAGTGCAGTGGCTGCTCCCGGCCACCGCAGCCTCGACCTGCTGGGCTCCGGCGATCCTTCCACCTCAGCCTTCCAAGTATCCGGAATTACAGGCACGCGCTATCACACCCGGCTAATTTTTTGATTTATTGTAGAGATGAGGTCTCGCCTGCCCAGGCGGGTCTCGAACCCACGGGCTCAGGCAATCCGCTCACCTCAGCCTCTCAAAGGCGCAGGATTACAGGCTGAGCCACCGAGCCCGGCTTAGAACTTTTCTCTTTTCAAAATATATATATATTTTTTGAGTCAGAGTCTCACTCTGTCGCCCAGGCTGGAATGCAATTGTGTGCTCACGGCCACCGCAGCTTCGACCTCCTGGGTTTAGGCGATCCTTCCACCTCAGCCTTCCAAGTAGGTGGAACTACAGGCACGTGCCACCATGCCCGGCTAATTTTTCATGACTTATTGTAGAGATGCATTCTCATCAAGTTGCCCAGGCTGATCTCATACCCATGGGCTAAGGCAATCCTCTCGCCTCAGTCTCCCAAAGTACTGGGATTATAGGTGTGAGTCACCGTACCCGGCCTGGTTTTTAAAAATTTTATTCTAGTAATCCAAACTTCTAGTGACCTGGGCATTCAGTCACATTTTGGCAGTAATGAGAAAAAAAAATAATAGTTAATGAAAAATGAACTACTACTTTATTTACATGCTCTACAGTTTTTGTCAGTCACAGAAATTTAGTTCTTCAATTTTCGTTTAAAGAACACTCAGGAAGGGAAGTCTCCTACATAAGAGATGTAGCGGATGAAAACTCTCAGGCAAATACAAAATTTATTCATCTAATTATATCTTGAATGTGCTAAAAAATGTTTTTATAATAATAAGACAATATTCTTTCTGGATACTAAAATGTGAATTATCCAACCTATTGATTCAGTTTCAAAGTCTGAATTATGTATTAGTCTCATTAAAAGGGGATAAATTTTGTAATTCAAGACAGTACGTCATATTATTTATGTGATTATCCTTCTGAGACCCCATTAAAATGATAGCAAAGAAATGTAAAAGGTATAACCAAAGGGCAATTAAGAGAAGAGGAAGGAACCATCAATGATGTAAATTCTTCAATAAATTTCTAGAAGACAGAGAAGGAATTGGTAACTAGAGAAACACAGTGAAGTGAAAGATTAAAAATATACCACTCTGGCATATTGACCATTTTGAGTTAAAGGCACTTGAAAACAGTAAGTACAAGATCACTTTGACCTTCTTTCTGTTTCTTAAAAACAGGAAATGAAACTTCTGTGTGAAAGATTCCTCCCTATGCCAGAAGGAAAGTATTATTCTTATCATCATCAAGGACTACACATTGAGGTCAAAGAATCTATACAAACCAACCTTGTTAGACTAAATCTTCTCCTTCTAGCCACTGCCAGGCTCTTTTGCCTTGTCACATTTTCACAATTTACTACTCATTGTCTAATTCAGTATGTATGAGTTCATTTTTTTTTGAGTCAGAGTCTCACTCTGTCACCCAGGCTGGAGTGCAGTGGCACATTCATGGTCACTGCAGCCTCCACCTGCTGGGCTTAGGTGAGCCTTCCACCTCAGCCTTCCAAGTAGCTGGAACCACAGGTGTGCACTATCACGCCCAGCTAATTTTTATTGTAGCAACGAGGTCTCACCAAGTTGCCCAGGCTGGCCTCAAATCCCTGGGCTCAGGCAATCCTCTAGCCTCAGCCTCCTAAAGTGCTGGGATTACAGACTTGAGTCACCATGCCCAGCCTATGAATTCATTTTTAACTGTGTTTTTGAATTTTCATTTCCTTATGAAGATATCTGTGCCATCTAAAACTTGTATTAAATACATTTGTATACTTTTTCTTCTTTCTTTCTTTCCTTCCTTCCTTCCTTCTTTTCCTTCGAGTAGGAGTCTCACTCTGTTGCCCAGACTGGAGTACAATGGCACTATTATGGCCACCTCAGCCTCAGCCCACTGGGCTCAGGAGATCCTTCCACCTCAGACTTCCAAGTAGCTGGAACTACAGGCATGTGCCATCACGCCCAGCTAATTTTTTTTTTTAACTTATTATAGAGACTAGGGCTCGTCAAGTTGCCCAGGTTGGTCTTGGTCATGAACTCCTGGACTCAGGCAATTCTCTTTTTTTTTTTTTTTTTTTTAGTTGGAGTCTCACTCTGTCACTCAGACTGGAGTGCAGTGGCCGCTCCCGGCCACCGCAGCCTAGACCTGCTGGGCTCCGGTGATCCTTCCACCTCAGCCTTCCAAGTAGCCGGAATTACAGGCATGCACTACCGTGCCCAGCTGATTTTTTTTTTTTTTGATTTATTGTAGAGATGAGGTCTCGCTGCCCAGGCGGGTCTCGAACCCGCGGGCTCAGGCAATCCACTCACCTCAGCCTCCCAAAGGTGCAGGATTACAGACTGAGCCACCGAGCCTGGTTCAGGCAATCCTTTTACCTAGTCTCCCAAAGTGCTGGGATTACAGGCATGAGCTACTGCACCCAGCCTGTATTCTTTTCTTCTTGTTGATCTGTCTTATGCTAATGTAATTCTCATTCTCAGCCAAAAAGTCTTAAAATGGTAGAAGTAAAATCATGCTCACAGCCTCCGTAGCCTTGACCTGCTGGGCTCAGATGCCCCTTCTGCCTCAGCCTTCCAAGTAGCCGGAACTATAGGCACACGCCACCACACCCAGCTAACTTTTTTATTTATTGTAGAGATGAAGCCTCACCAAGTTGCTCAGGCTGGTCTCAAACCAGTGGGCTCAGGCAATCCTCTCACCTCAGCCTCCCAAAGTGCTGGGATGATATGAGTGAGCCACCACACCTGGCCCCACATATCTTTTCTTAGCAAATTACTTGGCAATATGCTTCAACAAAACAAAAGAGAAGAGTAAACCAAGGGGAAGAGACTAGGATCCAGGAAACAATGATTTCAAGTAAGGTTAAATAATTAAGGGAAGTCCCTGGTGACAGACCCAGACAGCAAACAACAAAGGCCTTAGGAGGAAGTTATTTTGGGGGAAAAAAGAAAGGGGTGAGTATTTTTTTTTTAATCTTATGCCAATTTTGAGATTTTAGAATAGTAGAAAGAGACCAGCAATGCAAAAAAAGACAGGAAGACATTTAGAAAGATACATTATTATTTAGACTGATTTGACTGTAAGCAACAGGAAAACTAACTTGAAGAGTAAGAAATTTACTTCATGGAATAACAAGAACTCTTTAGGCAGAGAAGCTTCAGTTGACTGGTTAATTCATTGGTCCTATTTTTTCATTAAGTGTACAGATTCTTTCCGTCTTTCTGTCATCTTCACATATCGAAAGCTGGCTCCCCTCACAGTAACAAGATGCACACCACCTTTTTTTTTGACCTGAGTCTCATTCTGTTGCCCAGGCTGGAGTGCAGTGGCATGCTCACAGCCATTGCAACTTCGACCTGTTGGGCTCTGGCAATCCTTATGCCCTAGCCTTCCAAGTAGCTGGAACTACAGGCATGCGCTATCATGCCTAGCTTATTTTTTGATTTATTGTAGAGACGAGGTCCTGCCAAGTTGCCCAGGCTGGTCTCGAACACCTGAGCTCAGGCAATCCTCTCGCCTCAGCCTCCCAAAGTGCTGGGATTACAGGCTTGAGCCACCACGCCCGGCTGCACACCACCATTTTAGGGTTCACATCCAACATAGCAGAATCCCAAAGAAGATACGTTGTCTCTCTTAGAGAGAGAAAAACTTTCTAGAAGCCCCAACAGACATCCTCTCCTGTCTTGCTGCCTGAAGTTGTGTCACCTGCTCTCAAAACAATTGCTGGAAAGGAAATCGGAATGACTGTGGCAGAGATTGTTAATTGCCCCTTCATACCCAGTTCCCCCTCCTTTTTGTCTGTGATAGAACTCCCTTGAATTGTGTCTGGACAGGTAATCACCATGCTTAAAGCTGCTTTTCCCAGCCTCCCTTGCACCTAAGTGTGGCCATGTGATTAAATTCTGGTCACTAGTATGAGTAGAAAGGATGTGGGCAATAAGATTTTTTCCTTTAGAAGCAGTTGTGTGCTCTCCACGGCCTCCTTGCCTCCCTTCTAGTTAGCATGAAGATTTAAGTGTTGTGGGTCAGCTTCAAATATGAAAATGAGGGCGATTCCCAAGAGGATGTCGGAGACACAGGTAAAAGGAGCCTGGTGATATTTTCATGAAGCTGAACCCCTCTATCTTCATATGTGGTCTGCTAGTTGGGAATTCTAGGTGACAGAGAAATCAACTTCTGTCTATTCATTTTGGTGACTTTTTTTTGAGTCAAAGTCTCCTTCTGTTGCCTAGGCTGGAGTGCAGTGGCACCCTCACGGCCACCACAGCTTCGACCTGCTGGGTTCAGGCAATCCTTCTACCTCAGCCTTCCAAGTAGCTGAAGCTACGGGTATGTGCCACCACGCCTGGCTAATTTTTTATTCATTTTGTTATTTTAGGGATGAGGTCTCACCAAATTTCCCAGGTTGGCCTCAAACCAGTGGGCTCAGCAATCCTCCTGCCTCCACCTCCCAAAGTACTGGGATTGCAGGCATGAGCCACCATGCCCAGCTCATTTTGGTTACTCTTAAAGCAGCCAAAGGGATATCTTAATTACCGCAATGGCAAAGCCTCACTTAGACAGTGGTTCTCAGTCTATGTCTCCATACTGAGAGCACTGGCATCAACCAGGAGCTTGTTGGAAATGCAAATTCTTGAGACTCTCCCCAGACCTACAGAGTCAGAATACCTGTATGTATCCTACCAAGCTGTTATTTTATTTTATTTTTATTTTTTATTTTCTTGAGTTGGAGTCTCACTCTGTCATCCAGGCTAGAGTGCAGTGACATGATCACAGCCACTGCAGCCTCAATCTGCTAGGCTCAGGCCATCCTTATGCCTCAGTCTTCCAAGTAACTGGAACTACAGGCATATACCACCATACCCAGCTAATTTTTTTTTTTTTTTTTTTTGAGTTGGAGTCTCACTCTGTCGCCCAGACTGGAGTGCAGTGGCTGCTGGGCTCTGGCGATCCTTCCGCCTCAGCCTTCCAAGTAGTTGGAATGACAGGCATGCGCTACCACGCCCAGCTGATTAGCTAATTTTTAAATACATTGTAGAGATGAGGTCTCACCATGTTGCCCAGGCTGGCCTCGATCCCACAAGCTCAGGTAATCCTCTCGTCTCTGCCTCTCAAAGTGTTGTGATTACAGGTGTGAGGCACTGCACCCGACCTCAAGCTGTGTTTTTAACAAACCTTCCAGCTCATTCTGATGTATACTCAAATATGAGAAAAACTGATGAGCCCATGCTGGATCCACTCTCTCTGGTTAATGATGGAGCTGGCCTCCCTCTAAAATGTATGGCTACGTAGAAGAGGGTGGACACCTGAAAAAATTGGGATTCTCTTAGGTTTCATTAGGTGAAGTTGGAATGGACTTTGAATAGGCAACCAATAGCACCTGCCATTGTTACAATAAACGTTGTTTGTTGGTCTTCAACTTCTAGAATCAACCTAAAGATAAAGACTTATAGTTTTAAAGAGAATTAAAGATCACGGCCACTGATAATTTGAAAGTACAGTCGACAGACCGAGTAATGGAAATCAAGAGGAGAGGTGAGGTGGAAAATAGGAAGATGTTTGTCAAAGGGTATAAAGTTTCAGTTAGATAGGAGAAATTATTTTTTGAGCTCTATTGCACAGCATAGTACCTATAGGTTAACAATTTCAAGATAGCTAAGAGAGCAAGTTTCAAATGTTCTTGCCACGACAGATGATCAGTATGTGAGGTAATGTGTATGTTAATTAGTTTGATGTAATCATTCCACATTATATACATATATCAAGACATCACATTGTACCTCATAAATATATACAATTATAATTTATCAATTAAAAATAAAAATGGGCCGGGCTCAGGGTCTCAGCCCGTAATCCCGTGCTTTGGGAGGCTGAGGTGAGTGAATTGCCTGAGCCCACGGGTTCGAGACCCACCCCGGCAACTTGGTGAGACCTAGGCGACAGAGTGAGACTCTAACTCAAAATAAATAAATAAAAATAAAAATGAATTGAAATAGAGGAGAGATGAAAGAAACTGGGAAGAACAGTGATAATGTCAATAGCTGACGTCATGAGAAATGAAGGTACTAGTTTAAAATTATAAATGCAACCAAAAGAGGAACTCAAAATAAGAATATAATTCTATCGGGAGAAGGGGCCGGGTAGAAATGAGCTAAATCTTCATTTTCCATAGTCGGAAGTCAAGGGATAATTTCAGAAAATACTAAATCAAGGAATAGCTGTGTTGGCATATTATTTAAAGACATGAGGCAATCACCATACGAATTAAAACAGAGATGATTAAAATAGTCAAAAAGAATTTTCCCTCTTGGGATAGGGTTTATAGGAACAGAGCTGGTGATTTTCATGACCACTCCTTCTGTACTCGTTGATATTTTTAACCCAGGACATGCATGCCTATGATGAACTGTTTAAAACTTAGGCTCTCAGAGAGGTTATATACAAGGTGGGACAGGCCTACTCTGAGAGTTTCTTTGTAAAGCTGCGCTTTGTCCACGAGGGAGTCACCAGAATGTTTGCAGAGCCTTCACCCGACCCGTCTCGTGAGGCAGCTTTACAAATGGTTGGATGGGACAGGGTTTCTGACAAAAGGCCCTCTCCTCATTGGCATAATCCTCTGGACAGCTGTCCTGGTGAATGGGAACAGCTCATAGCAGTCTGTTGGCAGGCTTGCCGCTGTCACCTTTTGTAGAATTCCCTCTGTTGACCACCCTGCTTTCTCACTCAGCTGTTGAACACACAGATTTAGTGGGTAATGGATGTTTTCACCCAAAGAATTCTCTTCATTAGCCTCTCAGTTCTGATCAGGCAGCTGAACGTTCACATCGTGAAAAGTCATAATATTTCAACAATCACTGGCTCCGTGCATTTGTCCAGATAGTAATGGTAGTTAGCATGTTGTAAGAAGACCAGTTTTTTGTTTGTTTTTGAGTTGGAGTCTCACTCTGTAGCCCAAACTAGAGTGCAGTGGCACGCTCCCAGCCACCGCAGCCTTGACCTGCTGGGCTCCGGCGATCCTTCCGCCTTGGCCTTCCAAGTAGCTGGAACTACAGGCGCGCGCAACCACGCCCAGCTGATTTTTGATTTATTGTAGAGATGAGGTCTTGCCAAGTTGCCCAGGCAGGTCTCGAACCCACAGGCTCAGGTAATCCACTCACCTTGGCCTCCCAAAGCTCTGGGATTACAGGCTGAGCCAACGAGCCTAGCTGTAAGAAGACCAGTTAAATCACGTTTGTGTCTTTAAATTTAGCTGATATGCTGTCATTTTTGTGATTTACTCTGTGCCCAAAAGCTGATGGTGGGCTCTCTGCTTCCAACACCAAGTGATTATGGCTGGAAATGGAGGAGGCTGAAGTGGTTTGGGAATGGAGTGGTGTGTAGGGCAGTAGTTCTCTTATCACTTCTGGTGGAAGTCTGGAATGCTGCAGAGTCTCTGTCATGGAGGTGCCCCAGGGAGTCGTCAGGATGCTGGATCCCACCACACCTGAATTAGAGTAGCTCACTGTGCACTGTCTTACATAGTAAGGCTCCATCACACAACTGGTTTTGTGGGGGAGAAGATTCCAGTAATAACCTCTTGAAAATCATTGATATTGTGAAATAAACACTAAGACTAGGACTCAGAAGCCCTGGGTTTGATCGTTACATTTTCTCATCTACAACCATGAACAAGTCATATTACATCTCTGATTCAGTTTCCTCACTTGTAAAATGGAAATAAGAGTATCTTTTTCACCTATGTCACAATCTAACCTTCATGAATCAGATAAAAAGGTAAATTCTAGGCTGGGCGCAGTGGCTCAAGCCTGTAATCCCAGCACTTTGGGAGGCCGAGGCAAGAGGATTGCCTGAACTCAGGGGTTCGAGACCAGCTTGGGCAACTTGGTGAGAACTCGTCTCTACAATAAAATTAAAAAATAAGCCGGGCATAGTGACGCGCGCCTGCAGTTCCAGTTACTTGGAAGGCTGAGGCGCAAGGATTACCTGAGCCCAGCAAGTCGAGGCTGTAGCGGCGGTGAGCATGCCACTGCACTCCAGCCTAAGAAACAGAGTGAGACTACAACTCAAAAAAAAAAAAGTTAAATTCTAAATTACTACAAAAACACAAAAGATTAATACCTAAGATAGAGAGAAAAGTCTTAGAAGAGCTATTTTATTTTTATTAAATATCGGTGGAGGACTACACAGATATATTTTTTTTTTCCTTTTTTCCTTTCAACACATTTGTGTTCCTTATAGATCCTAAATGTCAGGCCTTTGTCAGATACACAGTTAGCAAATATTTTTTCCTTTTTTCCAAGTTACTGATAGAGAATACAGACATATAGATTGACCACAAAAGCTATGGACAGTTAACTTCATGTGGCGTAGTTTTTTTTTTTCTTTTTGGACACTCTTTTCTCCTAGTATGTATTAAATTGCACACATAAATGAAACCTGTAGTAACTCCTGCAATGACTGTTTTTTTTTTTGCTGCGATTAATGTTTCTAAAGACAGAGAATTTCAAGATGCTTATCATTACGGGCTGTGTGTGTCCCTCTAGCTCCCAAAGACCCACTTAATCTTTTTTTTGAGGGATTTTAAAAAATGTTTTTATTTTACTTTAAAGATGTGGGGTGCAATTCAGGGCTAGGTATACAAATTTCATTATGCAGGTACCCTTGTTGATGAGGTGTGCCCCTTCCTCCCCTGGCAGTTTTCCTCAACTGCCAATCCTACCCCCCACCCCCCAGCCCCTGCGGCAGTTTTCCACCACTACCAATTCTTTTCTTGTAGTATTATGATACTTGTTCAAGGTCCGCTTATGAGTGAGAACATACGGTACTCTGTTTTTTGTTTCTGTGATAGGTCACTGAATATGATCAACTCTAAATTCATCCAAGTTGCTGCAAAGTCCATATGTTTGTCCTCCTTTATGGCTGCATAATATTCCATGTGTATATGTACCACATTTTTTTTATCCAGTCTATCTTCGATGGGCATCATGGTTAGTTCTGTTTTTGCTATTGTGAACAGAGCTGCAACAAGCATGCATTTGCAGATATCTTTTTGGAAGAATGACTTGAGTTCCTCTGGGTATATTCCCAGTAGGGGGATTGCTGGGTCATGTGGAAGGTCAATTTCTAGTTCTTTCAGAAATCACCACACTGTCTTCCAAAGAGTTTGCACTAGTTTGCATTCCCACCAGCAATGTAGAAGCGTTCCTTTTTCTCCGCATCCTCACAGCATCTGTTGTTGTCTGTTTTATTAATGATGGCCATTCTTACTACAGTTAGGTGGTATCTCAATGGGGTTTTGATTTGCATTTCTCTGATGATTAGTGAGGCTGAGCACTTTTTCATGTGTCTGTTGGCTGCCTGTATATTTTCTTTTGGGAAATGTCAATTCATGTCTTTTGCCCACTTTTTAATGGGACTGTTTGTTTTTTTCCTTTCAACACATTTGTGTTCCTTATAGATCCTAAATGTTAGGCCTTTGTCAGATACAGTTAGCAAATATTTTTTCCCATTCTGTGGGCTGTACCCCCGCTCTCTGATAGTTTCTTTTGCTTTGCAGAAGCTTCTCAGTTTGATAAAGTCTCACTTGCCTATCTTATCTTTTATGCTATGGCCCACTTAATCTTAAATGCAGTCTTTCTGTTAGTACAACACCGAGGACATAAAATGAAGCAGGGTTGTAAACTTCCTCATACTGCAACTCAGATGCACAAAGAATTTGAATTTCATATTCCCTATGATTGCTCATTTACAAGCACGCCTGACCCTCTTCGTTTCCCAGGTAGCAGGGGAAAGGCTAGATTTAATCCCCTTACAATATTTCCCATTTCTTCCCTTTTATACAGGCTTGTTTCAGTGTAACCATTTGGTGCATTCAAAGTTCAACTTCCCAGCAAGGCTGATTAAGTCCTTTATCTGGTTAAGTAAATGTTCGTAGATAAAATATTCTCTCTCTGAAATTTAGTCCCATCTTCCTCTTCCTTGATCTGGGAGGAAAGGCAGGACTTACTCTATCTTTGTGATACCTGTGTGATAAGAGGGTGTTTGAATGGTAATAGTGTCTTAAGCCTCCTCTGGTCACACAGGCTGTGCCCCATGTCTACTTGGTTACTACTTGTCCTGCTGGAGTAACTTATGGCCTGGTCAGTGCCCAAGGGGACACTCTCAAATACAGTCACTCTGAGCCTATGTCATGCCCTCCCACCCTGACCCTTCCCCAGTGGGTCTCCCTAAACCCCTGCTGTCAAGTCCTCTCACCCTTGTTCTTAGTTGTAACGTGGTAACCCCAAGTCTGAGAGGACTTGCACGTAATGTTTACCTATTCCAAATAAGTCACCTGGAGGTCCAGCAGGGAAAGACATTGGTTTATCAGAGCTTACAGAAGGTACTGATGGCGGCAGATAGGTGAAATATGTGTGCCTCGGGATGGTACACATATTTATTGTAGAGATATTACCTGCAGAAGAATCTGTGCCTTGGGACAGTGGGGTAAACAGTTTTATAATCAAGCAAGTTAATTATTCAAATTGCTATACAGTGTTTACAATTGATTAAGAGTGACACCTACAGCTGGGTACAGCTGGCTCACGCCTGTAATCTCAGCACTTTGGGAGGCAGAGGCAAGAGGATTGCCTGAGCTCAGGGCTGGATATCAACCTGAGCAATAGGGTGAGACCTCATCTCTACAATAAATCAAAAAATTAGCCTGGTGTGGTGGTACACACCTGTAATTCCAGCTACTTGGAAGTCTGAGGCAGAAGGATTGCCTGAGCCCACTATGTCGAGGCTGCGGTGGCTGTGAACGTACCACTGCACTACAACCTGGGTCACAGATTGAGACTCCAACTAAAAAAAAGAAAAAAAGAGCCGGGCTCGGTGGCTCAGCCTGTAATCCCGCGCCTTTGGGAGGCTGAGGTGAGTGGATTGCCTGAGCCCGTGGGTTCGAGACCCGCCTGGGCAGGCAAGACCTCCTCTCTACAATAAAAATAAAAAAATTAGCCGGACATGGTAGCGCATGCCTGTAGTTCCAGCTATGTGGAAGGCTGAGGCGGAAGGATCGCCGGAGCCCAGCAGGCGAGGCTGTGGTGGCCAGGAGCGGCCACTGCACTCCAGTCTGGGCGACAGAGTGAGACTCCAACTCAAAAAAAAAAGAGTGACACCTACATTGTTTTTAGCTTTGCTCCATCACCTGCATCCCATGGCTCATTACTGGGAATATGCATAACCTTCAGAGTCCAGCCTTGGCCAAAGGCCACTCCACGAGGGAGGGGCAGAAAGAAGCCCGGGACAGGGGGAAACAGTCTATGTCCAGACAAGGCCTCACACTAGGGAAACACATGACCCCCTTGTCCTCAAATCAACCAGCTCTATGTCTTCTCCAAGTCATAGACCTACAGAAGCTCCTGGGTCTGGTGACAATCATTGGGAACCAAGGGTAGCTTGGGCAATGATTCTCCATTCTCTTCTGACTCAAACACACTGCAAAACTTCATCTCAACCCAACAGAGAAATAGAGAATATCTAACCATCCATCCCTTACCCCTGCTCCTTTCTTTTATCTGCAATGACCTCAGTAGAAAAGGTAGATTTTGTCATTCCTCTTCCTGTCAAAAAGAACATTTCCTGCCATCCTATCCTCCTTCTTCTGGAGGGGATGTCTGCCCTTGCCTTTGGGTGGGAAGAATTCAGGAAACAGAAACCAGCTTATTCGAAGGAACTGTAATTGGCAAATTTTCAAAAATGTGTCTGTTACAAGAGACAAAGAAGTCTCCAGGACAACAGTGATTTGCCTCAGCTGTGCAAAGACCAGGCCCTGATGGAAGAAACCAGCCTTCATAGAGACCCTCAGGGAGCCCAGAGACACTCTGGGAGCCAGATGTTTGGATCATTCCACAATTCAGAGGAGCCTGCAAATGTTCCATGCTGCACATGGCTCCCTCTGGCTTTGCCTTAGCCCACAGGAACCCCTGGGGTCATAAAGAGACTCAGGAAGGAGAAAAAAAAGTGACCTCATCCTACTCATCTTTTATCCCTAGAATCTGCAACAGGATCTGGCTCATTAAAGATTTTCAGAGAATTTTATGTTGAGTGGAATGAACTAATTCTGCCCTTTGTCTTTGACTCAGTCTTTGACCTTGTCAGGTTTCCTCTCACGAGTCTCAGTTTTTCCCTCTGTAAAGTAGAACCAATAATAAGACAGATCTCACAAAGTTGTTCCAATATGAACTAAGATAAGTTTTCAAATGTCCTTTGGTGAACTCAGAAAGGTTGGGGATAAAAAGATATGTCATTCTCAAATACAGCTAGATATTAATAGTGTAGTGTCTAAAAAGAAATGCTATTTTTTCCCCATTCGTATTCTTTAATAGAGCAGAAAAGAAAGAATTTTTTTTTTTGAGTCAGAGTCTTACTCTGTCACCCAGGCTGGAGTGCAATGGCATGCTCACAGTCACCCTGCTGTCTACTTGCTAGGCTCAGGTGATCCTTCTGCCTCAGCCTTCCAAGTAGCCAGAACTACAGGCATGAGCTACCATGCTGGACTAATTTTTTGATATATTGTAGAGACGATATATCTAAACCATCTCACCAAGTTACCCAGGCTGGTCTCTAACCTTTGGGCTCAGGCAATCCTCTTGCCTCAGCTTCCCAGAGTACTGGGATTATTGGCTTGAGCCACCATGCCCAGCCCAGAAGAACTTTAAAAATAAAATTAACAAAAGTGGTTTTTTGGTTTTTTTTTTGAGTTGTAGTCTCACTCTGTCACCCAGACTGGAGTGCAGTGGCTGCTCCGGGCCACCGCAGCCTCGACCTGCTGGGCTCTGGCGATCCCTCCACCTCAGCCTTCCCAGTAACTGGAACTACAGGCGCGCGCTACCACTCCCGGCTAGTTTTTGATTTATTGTAGAGATGAGGTCTTGCCAAGTTGCCTAGGCGGGTCTTGAACCCGCAGGCTCAGGCAATTCACTCACCTCAGCCTCCCAAAGCGCGGACCCACCGAGTCCAGCAACAAAACTGTTTTTATGTTAAAGGAGAAAAATGTGTGGCTTATGAACATTTTTTATTTTCTTGGTCAATAAATAAATCTGTTACAAGAGGCAAAGATTTATGCAATAAAGTTTTCTAAATACTGCCAAAAGGTTATCTCATTTGCTGTTCATTACTCCAAAGAGTTTTTTGTTTTTTGAGTTGGAGTCTCACTCTGTTGCCCAGGTTGGAGTGCAGTGGCATGATCATGGTTCACCACAGCCTCAACTTTCTGTGCTAGGATGATCCTTCCACCTCAGTCTCCCAAGTAGCCAGAATTATAGGAAGGCACCACTATGCCTGGCCAATTAATTTGTGTGTGTGTGTGTGTGTTGGAGTCTCACTCTGACGCCCAGGATGGAGTGCAGCGGTACTCTCACGGTCACCCCAGCGTCGACCTGCTGGGCTCTAGTGATCCTTCCACCTCAGTCTTCCAAGTAGCCAGAACTACAGGCACGTGCTACCATGCCTGGCTAATTTTTTATTTTGCTGTAGAGACGAGGTGTCACCAAATTGCCCAGGCTGGTCTCAAACCCACGGGCTCTGGCAATCCACTCGCCTTGGCCTCCCAAAGTCCTGGGATTACAGGCTGAGGCACCGAGTCCAGCCTACTGTAGGTTTTAAACATAATTTTCTATCAAATCTTTACAATAATCCTACAAATTAATTATAGTGACTATTCTAATGTATAGATGGCAGCCACTGAAGCCTGTGAGATTAAATAACTTGCCTAAGTTTATTACTGAACACTAATGAATCCTCTTAGGTTTTCTAGACACAATCATATCATTTATACAAAATCATAATTTTGTCTCCTCTTCCAAGGATTATGCCTCCTATTTTATTTGTTAAGTAACAAGTATTTGTCTTAAATATTTGGTGTATATGAGTTATGATGCTGAAGTCAACTACAATGATGATCACAATAATCCCTAATATTTATTGTGCGCCCAGGCAGTCTGAGTCTAGAATCAATATTCTCAATCCCAGCTGGGCTTGGTGGCTCAGCCTGTAATCCCGTGCCTTTGGGAGGCTGAAGTGAGTGGATTGCCTGAGTCCGCGGGTTCGAGACCCGCCTGGGCAGCAAGACCTCATCTCTACAATAAATTAAAAAATCAGCCAGGCGTGGTAGTGCATGCTTGTAATTCCGGCTACTTGGAAGGCTGAGGTGGAAGGATCACCGGAGCCCAGCAGGTTGAGGCTGTGGTGGCCGGGAGCAGCCACTGCACTCCAGTTTGGGCGACAGAGTGAGATTCCAACTCAAAAAAAAAAAAAAAAAGTATTCTCAATCCCACAACTAATTTAAAATCTGGCTGGGCGCAGTGGCTCACACCTATAATCCCAACCTTTTGGGTGGCCGAGGTGAGAGGATTGCCTGAGCCCACGGGTTCAAAACTAGCTTGGGCAACTTGGAGAGACCTCATCTCTACAATAAAACAAGAAAATTAGCCAGGCGTAGCGGCATGTGCCTGTAATTCCAGCTACTTGGAAGGCTGAGGTGGAAGGATCATCGGACCCCAGTAGGTTGAAGTTGTAGAAGCCGTGAGCATGCCACTGCACTCCAGCCTGGGTGACAGAGTGAGACTTTAACTCAAAAAAAAAAATCTTGCATGTTTCAGGCCACTCTAGCATGATCCACGTGCTTCAAATCTCCTCCACCACCTCCCTTTGGTTTTCTGACTGCATATCCTCCCTAAGTCTATCCCCAGTGAGTTGGTGATCCTGCTTACCCTGGATCTTATGGAGTACTTCCTTATGTCTTTGCTTCCACAATGGCCCTGTGGCTGTACCCAGTGAAATTAAATAAAAAGGTGGCAGGCCAGGCTCAGTGGCTCAGCCTGTAATCCCAGCACTTTGGGCGGCTGAGGCGAGTGGATTGCTTCAGCCCATGGGTTCGAGACCCACACAGGCAACTTGGCGAGACCTCATCTCCACAATAAATCAAAAATTAGCCTGGCATGGTAGCATGCACCTGTAGTTCCGGCTACTTGGAAGGCTGAGGTAGAAGGACTGCCGGAGCCCAGCTGGTCGAGGCTGCGGTGGCCAGGAGCGTGCCACTGCACTCCAGTCGGGGCAATAGACTGAGACTCTGACTCAAGAAAAAAGAAAAAGGGTGGCCCATCCCTGCGTCTTCTCAAGCCCTCAGAACTTCATCCTATTTATGTCCAGTTTCCTTTTACCACCAGACCCCAATAAAGTCTCTCCCAACATTCCTTTCAAATATCTGAAAACATAGAAAATAAGGAACTGGAAAGTCCTTTAGACTTTTGTATTCAAAATCCCACAACATCTGATGTCAGAACAGCTAAGAAGAAAATGATATCCTTCTACACTACCCTTCTATATTCTTTCCAAAGTGCAACTGGACAATGCATGAACAGCAATTTTGCATATTCCTTGACTCAGAAATTTTACTTGTTGGCCTGCTTCTCTGTCACTGCCACCACCACCATCTCCGCTGCTGTCTCGTTGGGGTCCTCTTTCTCTGCCCCCTCCACCACCTCTATGTGACTTACACCCTTTGTCCTGGAGAAGAAGCCATATTTGGCTTGGGGTGACCATCACTCTGGCCTCACTGGCTCCTGGTATAATGGAACAGCTTAAGAGCTGGAGCCTTTTTGACAGCTTCCGTAGAGACTGCCTGGCCTATGTGGACAGCAAGCCAGCTTACCAAAACCTGAGGCAGAAAGCAGAGAATTTTGTGTCAACAAAATCTAACACATCTGGACAAGCAGGAATGGAGTCCTGCAATGAACAAAAACCAATTGCGAAGTAGTCTGAGGCAGAGGGTGGTTCAACTAGGGATATTAGAAGCTGGAGTAGACAGGGTTATTTTTCAGATGGTGGCTTGAAAACTAAGCCACATCTTTAGGCCACAAATAGAATATGTCATTCATGAATTTCTAGTACTCAGAAAAAAACCAAGCGCCCCCTGCAGAGCCCAAATGTCAAGACCCTCCAGGATATGTTGGACACTTTTGGAAAGTTGCATTTTGTTAATGGCAAAGAGATGTATTTGGTTATATAAGAGTTCAACTTCAAAATGAACTCAGGCCCAAGTTGTCACTGATTTAAAGATTTTGACCTTGACTGTGGGCAACGTGCAGATGGAAGGGGAGCAAGTTTGGCAACTTGACCATGTTGCGCCTGCATTGTGCTGTCATCTGACCTGTCTGTCCAAGGGTATGACACCTGACACCCAGTGGACACAACACAGAGATAAACACCACAGCAACCTGGTATTGACCTGAAACCAATACTTATACTTGAATGCGGAAACTACAGGTAGATTTTAGAGTTTGTGCTCTGGGATAAACAAAAACCACAAGAGAGAACATAACCAATCCCAAAGATAATTTCAAAGAATAATGGCAGGAAATGTTAGCTGGGAGTCAGTGTTTGACAGTGCTTATTTGATATATTGTTCCTCAAAGTTGTAAACTAGAATGTATAAACCATTTGCATCAGATAGCTTTAAGGCTGTTGTGACCTTCTTGTACATGAATCTTCTACCAATTGCTTTTTCCTTGTAAGAGGTGACAAAACACGGAGCTCTAGAATGCACGAGGAAGCTTAGACATTAAGTATGAGGAAAGACATTTGCAAGCTCTCTGTCCAGGGCTTTACAAAATAAATATAGGACACCAAACATAGGGTTTAAATAAGATATACATTGTTTTGTTTTGTTTTGTTTTTTTCTCTCCTCAAACTATATAGAAGTGAATGTTTCAGTGTCACAATGAAGCTGTACTCCACAAAGTCATTCAAAGATCCAGATTTCTTCCATTATGTGCCACCATTATCTAGGTTGGTGCCAATATTATCTAGGTTGGTGTCCTTTACACAAGTAGAAGCAGACTCATCTTCATATCTACATTTCGGTCCCTGAGAGAATACAGGCTAAGATTTGTCTTTAAGGCAATGACCTAGAATTTGCATACTTTACTTTCATTCACCATTGTCTCGCACCTAGTCACATGTGCATACTAGTCAACAAGGCAGGCTGGGATCTATAGCCCCCAGCTGTCAGCCATATACAGTTGTCCCCTGGTATGGTAGTAATTTTGGAATCATTAGAATGAAAATTTAAAGTAATAATGAATAATATGCTAAGCAATCTAATACAAAAAGTGGACAATATACAAGAAAAAATGAGTAATGTAAGCAGAGAGTTAGAAAGAATCAAAAGAAAATGCTAGAAATCAAAACTATTGTGACAGAAATGAAGAATATCTTTGATGGGCTCATCAGTAAATCAGATATGCTGAAAAAGAATCAATGAGTTTGAAGATATGTCGATGGATACTTTCCAAACTAGAAAACAAAGAGAAAAAAAAATCACGATATCCATGAATTATGGAACAACTGCAAAAGGTATAACATATGTATAATTGGAATACCTGAAGAAAAAGAGATGAAAAGGAACAAAAGAAAATTTTGAAGTAATAATGCCTAAGAATGTTCTAGAATTAATGAGACACCAAATCACAGATCTAGGAAGTTCAGATAATCAGATAATATCATGCAGGATAAACAACAAAAAGTCTACATCTGAGCACGTCATATTCAAACTACATAAAATCAAAGACAAGAAGAAAATCTTGAAAGAAGACTGGGACATGGGAACCACCTTATTTATAAAGAAATAAGAATAAGAATTGTTTTGGCCTTGTCTTCAGAAATTATGCAAGCAAGAAAAGAGTGAAATACATTTTTTCAGGCATTGAAAGAAAAAGCCAGCAACCTAGAATTCTGTATCCAGGAAAATTATCCTTCATAAGTGACGAAGAAATAAAGACATTCTCAGACAAGCAAAAATTGAAGAAATTTATCTCCAGTAGACCTACATTGCAAGAAATGTTCAAAGTTCTTCAGAAAGAAGGAAAACACGTATAGGTTAGATTCTTGCATCTACATAAAGAAAGAGTGAGTGAGAAATAAAGCATTGAGAAATGAAAGTAAAATAAAATACTTTGGCTGGATCCAGTGGTTCATGCCTATAATCCCAGCACTTTGGGAGGCTGAGGTGAGAGGATTGCCTGAGTCCATGGTTTTGAGACCAGCCTGGGCAAATTGGAGAGACCTCGTCTCTACAATAAATCAAAAAATTAACTGAGCATGGTAGCATGCACCTGTGGTTTAAGCTGCTTAGAAGGTTGAAACCACCTGAGCCCAGAAAAAAAAAAAAAAGAGACAGGGTCTTGCTATATTGCCCAAGCTGTTGAACTCTTGGCCGCAAGTGATCCTCCTGCTTTGGCCTCCCCAAGTGCTGGGATTACAGGTGTGAGTCACCATGCCAGGTCAGTTTTCTTATTTCTTTTTTATTTTTTATTTTGAGTTGGAGTCTCACTCCGTCTCCCAGGCTGGAGTGCTGTGGCACACTCATGGCCACCATAGCCTCGACCTGCTAGAATCAGGTGATCCTTCCACCTCAGCCTTCCAAGTAGCTGGAACTACAGACACACACCACCATGCCCAGCTAATTTTATTTATATTATTTATTGCAGAGACGAGGTCCCATCAAGTTGCCCAGGCTGATCTCAAACTCCTGGATCAAGCAATCCTCCCTCCTTGGCCTCCCAAAGTGCTGGGATTACAGGCTTGAGCCACTACACCGACCAGTTTTCTTATTCTTAATTGATCTAACAGAAAACAGTTTGTTCAAAATAATAATACCAGCTTGGGTAACATGGTGAGACCTCGTCTCTACAATAAATCAAAAAATTAGTTGGGTATGGTAGCACGCCTGTAATTCTGGCTACTTGGAAGGCTGAGGCAGAAGGATCACCTGAGCCCAGCAAGTCGAGGCTGCGGTGACCGTGAGCATGCCACTGCACTCCAGCCTGGGCGACAGAGTGAGACTCCAACTCAAAAAAAAAAAGAAAGAAAATACTTTTGTATACTGGGATTATAGGCATGAACCACCAACCCTCACACTTAAGAGCTAACTACAGGCCAGGTGCGGTGGCTAATGCCTATGATCCCACCACTTTGGGAGACTGAGGTGAGAGGATTGCCTGAGCCCACGGGTTCAAGACCAGCCCCGACAACTTGGTGAGACCTCATCTCTACAATAAATCAAGAAAAATGAGCTGAGCATGGTGGTACACACCTGTAGTTGCAGTTACTTGGAAGACTGAAGTGGAAGTATCGCCTGAGCCCTGCAGGTCGAGGCTGTGGTGGCCATGAGTGTGCTACTGCACTTGAGCCTGGAGGACAGAGTGAGACTCCAATTCAAAAAAAAAAAAGGCAAGAACTAACTACAAAAGGATCACATTTAGTAAGCCTGCCCTGTAATCCAAGGACTAGAGGTTCACCCACGCCTTGCAGGATCTGGAACAGAAAATAGAGAACCTTCAGTAACTGAGGTCACTCTCCTTTTCTCTATTGTGATATTGCACAATGCATATTTGGTGTGCTACCCATTTCCTGGCAAACAGCTTACAAAATCCTTGGAACCTCCGCAGTGGTAAGAGACTTTTGGTATGCTAATAAGTTGACCTTTGGCCCCTGATTAGCCTCAGAATGGTTGTTGCCAAAGGAGGCAACCAGATGATTAGAGGGTTGGAGCTGTCAGTCCCACCCCCAACCTCCAGGGAGGAGAGAGGAGCTGATGGCTGAGTTGATCACCAGTGGACAATGATGAAATCAATCATGCCTATGTAATGAAGTCTCCCTAAGCATCCAAGAGGACAGTGCTTGGAGAGTTTCTGGTTTGCTGAACACCTGAAAATTCTGGGAGAGTGGAACACCTGGAGAAGGACCCATATCTCACACTATGCATCTCTTCCATCTGGCTGTTCATCTGCATCCCCTATTATATCCTTTATAAAAAATGGGTAAAGGTAAGTGTTGCCAGGTGCGTTGGCTCACGCCTGTAATTCTAGCACTTTGGGAGGTGGAGGTGAGTGGATTGCCTGAGCTCAGGGGTTATAGACCAGCTTGGGCGACATAGCAAGACCTGTCTCTACAATAAATAAAAAAATTAGCCAGGCATGGTGGTGCTTGTCTGTGGTTCTAGCTACTTGGAAGACTGAGGCAGAAGGATCACCTGAGCCCAGCAGGTTGAAGCTGCAGTGGCCGTGAGTGTGCCACTGCACTCCAACCTGGGTGACAAAGTGAGACGCCAAACCCCCCCCCCCCAAATGTTTCTTTGAGGTCTGTGAGCCACTCTAACAAACTACCCAAACCTAAGGAAAGGGTCATGGGAACTCTGATTTGTAGCCAGTTGGTCTGGAGTATAGGTGACAACCCACAACTTGCAATGTCTAAAGTGGGAGCTGTCTTGTGAGACTGAGCCCTCAACCGGTGGGATTTGATGCTACCTTCAGGTAGATAGTGTGAGAATTGAATTGAACTAGAGGACACCCAGCTGGTGTCCGCTGGAGAACCTACCACAGAGTTGATTGCTTGTTTGGTATGTGGGAAACCACTCCCCTACCAAATCTGGTCTCAGCAGCATTCTGTATTGTGAAAGTATGGTGGGAGAAACTAAGTTTGTTTTTACACATATCTTTATATCTACTTTGGTTGGTACATGACCAGATATGACTAATCAGACCCCAACTTTGAATTGTCAGACAGAGAGGCAAATCTCAGTCATAATTTCAGTCTCCAGGATAGGAAATATGAGCCAGCTTTTGCTAGGGTCTACTTCTAATTCAATCAACCCATTGATGGATAATGAAGGAGAAAGTTCTCATAAATGGTTGGGGTTGGCTGGGTAAATAACCTTTAGGTATAATACAGGATCAATTTACATGTCTATCTTCTGTATTATACTTTGTTGCAAAGACTGTGGAGAAAGAAGAGGGTACTTCCATCATGCTAGTGAAATGCAAATTGTTACAACCTTTATGAAGTAGGAAATGACAATATCTAACAAAACCACATGTGTTTATTTTTTGATACAGCAATCACATTTCTCAGAAGTTGTCTTGAGGCTTACACCCTCGATAATAGGAAAATATATATGAACGAGATTATTCACTGTAGCACTGTTTATAATTGCAGTCGAAATGCCCAAACACAAGAAAGTAATTAAATCCTAGTATCATAGTACATCCAAACAGTGAAGCACTATGCAACTGTGAAAAAAAATCAGTAAGAATGATCTTTACAAACTGGCATGGAGTGGTTTCCAGATTTATATATATATATTTTGTGTGTGTGTGTCGGGGTCTCACTCTGTTGCCCAGGCTAGAGTGCAGTGGCATGCTCATGGCCACCACAGCCTCACCTGGTGGGCTCAGGTGATTCTTCCACTTCAGCCTTCCAAGTAGTGTAGCTGGAACTACAGATATGTGCCACCACACCCAGTTAATTTTTCTTCATTTATTGTAGTGATGAGGTTTCACCAAGTTGCCCAGGCTGTTCCTCTAACCTCAGCCTCCCAAAGTTCTGGGATTACAGGTGTGAACCACCATGCCTGGTTTCAGAATATATGCTTAAAAGAAAGAGGAAAGTACACAAAATCATCTATGGCAGCCATTCTTAAAATTGGGCCTCACATTGCTCGGGATCCTTGAGACACTCAGGTGATCCATGAGGTCAAAACTATTTTCCAAATAATACATTGTCTTTTTCATGGTGCTGATATATACATTGATGATGTGAAAGGAATGCACATAAAACTGCTGGCTTCTTCACAAATCAAGACAATGGCAAATACTTTCCACTGCCATACACTTTGGGGGAAAAAAGACAGCTTTACTTAAGAATGTCTTTGATAAAGCAATACAAATTGGCAGTTTTATCAACACTTGACTCTGAGTACACATCTTTTTCCTATTCTCTGTGGCGAAATGGGAGGTACACAGGAAGCACTTCTGATATGCATAGAGTATGATGGCTATTTTGAGAATTATTTCTGCAACTGTTTGAGTTGCAAGCTAAACCAGCCACTTTTTTATGAAGCACCACTTTTACTTAAAATTGATAGGCAAACTATTGTTATCCAGACGTATTTGACAATAACTTTCTCAACTATAAATGAGGTGAGCCTAACATTTCAAACAAAACAACTGATAGTAAATGTTGTTTATGGAAACATTTTTAATTTAAATTTAAACTGGGTGCAGTGGCTTGCACCTGTGATCCCAGCACTTTGGGAGGTGGAGCCTGATTGCCTGAGCCCAGGGATTTGAGACCAGCCTGGGCAACTTGACAAAACCTAGTCAGTAATAAATCAAAGAATTATATGTGCATGGCAGCAGATGCCTGTGGTTCCAGCTACTTGTACCTCCACTACAATGAATGGGCTTTATGGGTCCTTGATACCAATGGGGTCAAGGATGATATTAAATAAAATAACTTTTGTTACTGTACATGAAATGTGTAACATTTGGAAGACCTATATACTTCAGTGAAAATAATGATATTTTTCAAATGACCAAAGCATGAGATTACAAAATCATGCATGGTTAAAAAAACAATCAAAGAGCCGGGCTCAGTGGCTCAGCCTGTAATCACGCGCCTTTGGGAGGCTGAGGTGAGTGGATTGCCTGAGCCCGCGGGTTTGAGACCCACCTGGGCAGGCGAGACCTCATCTCTACAATAAATCAAAAAATTAGCCGGGCGTGGTAGCACGCGCCTGTAATTCCGGCTACTCGAAAGGCTGAGGCGGAAGGATCACTGGAGCCCAGCAGGTCAAGGCTGTGGTGGCCGGGAGCGGCCACTGCACTCCAGTCTGGGCGACAGAGTGAGACTCCAACTCAAAAAAAACAACAAAACAATCAAAGTACAAGATTGATCAATAAATTTTTATATATCAGCACAAGACCGAGTGAGGTGGCTCACACCTATAATCCCAGCACTTTGGGAGGCCGAGGCAAGAAGGTTGCCTGAGCCCAGGGGTTCGAGACCAGCCTGGGCAACTGGGTAAGATCTCATCTCAACAATATATCACAAAAACTAGCCGGGTGTGGTGGCGTATGTCTATAGTTTCAGCTAGTTGGAAGCCTGAGGCAGAAGGATCGTCTAAGCCCAGCAGGCAGAGGCTGCAGTAACCATGAACGTGCACTGCACTCCAGCCTGGGTGACAATGAGTGAGACTCCAACTCAAAAAAAAAAAAAAAGTTTATTGGTTTGACTTCAGGTTTCACATTGCAACTAACTTTTATAAAACTATCAGACAGATGTGGTCATCCATGCCTGTAATCCCAGCACTTTGGTAAGCTGAAATACAAAAATTTCTTGAGCCCAGGAGTTTAAGACCAACCTGGGCAACGTAGTAAGACCTCCTCTGCACAAAAAATCAAAAAAATTAACTGGGCATGGTGGCACATGCTTGTAGTCCCAGCTACTCAGGAGGTTGATGCTGCAGGATTGCCTGAGCCCAAGAGCTCGAGGTGACAGTGAGGCATTATCATGCCACTGCACTCCAGCCTGGGTGAGAGAGTGAGACTCTCTCAAAAAAAAAATTAAAGCTGAGAAATTATACAAATATATATTTACCAAATCAATTTAAAATAACAATAAGAAACTCATGACATGTAAACTAAACATATTTCATATTTTTATGAATAAAAATTCCATTTCATCAAACAAAAACATAGAAAAAGGATAGCATGTTTTATGTTTCTGCAAATCTCTCTACTGTTTGGTTTAATAGAGGACAGTTGGCTTCTCACATCTGCTCCACAGAGGAATCTCTTGAAACATTTTGTTTTGGTAGAAGCATCTAAAGAAAACCCAACATCAAATAGATGTGTCATTGGAAAAGGGAAGAGGATTTTAGCAATATTTTATCATTATGTATGTTCTTCTTTGATACCACACTAAAACTTAGTGATACTTTGTTTTCTTTTTTGTTTGTTTGTTGTTTTTATTTTTGTTTTTTTGAGTGGGAGTCTCACTCTGTCACCCAGGCTGGAGTGCAGCAGCATACTCACGGCCACCACAGCCTCAACCTGCTGAGGTCAGGTGATCCTTCTGACTCAGCCTTCCAAGTAACCGGAATGATAGGCGCGCTACCATGCCCAGCTAATTTTTGATTTATTGTAGAGACGAGGTCTCACCAAATTGCCTGTACTGGTCTCAAGCCTGTAGGCTTGGGCAATCCACGCGCCTCAGCCTCCCAAATTGCTGGGATTACAGGCTGAGCCACTGAGCCCAGCCAGTTTTAATTTCTAATGTGGTAAATATAATAGATATGGCCCACATAATCAAAAGTTATTTGTTTCTCAATAATTTTTAATAGGCTAAAGAGGCTCTGAGACTAAAGAGTTTGTCTTACAACCTACTGTATAATAAATAATGTCTGTATGATCTGAATAATTGATTTTAGGGCTGGGGCAGGGAAAACACAGCATGAACCTGGAGCATTTTGTTTTGCCAAACAATAAGAAAATCCTCAAAGAATGATGGAGACAAATCAAAAAGATAAGGGAGCCAGTTTGAGGATATTCCACTGGCCAAATACAAGACACTCTGAGTGTCAAAATAAATAATAATAGTAATGGATTATGACCTAGTGAATAAAACTGGACTCCACAAATCCATACTGACATAAATAAGCAAACAAATAGAGAAGAAAAAGCTCTTCCATTAGTGGAAGGCCAACACATAAATGTAGAAGAAATGATGGATAATAGAAATCAAGGGTGAAAGTTGGAAGACTAGGGCGTCTACCTTGTTTCAAAATATTTATCAATTACAAAGGAAGAAATAAAAACTTGACAATGGAGAAGCCTGGCGGACACCAGCTTAACCAAGTAATCAAAGTGAATATTATCAGTCAGGGGACAAGCCAGTGTTGAAATCATGAGCCGAGGTGAGTGGATTGCCTGAGCCCGTGGGTTCGAGACCCGCCTGGGCAGCAAGACCGCAACTCTAAAAAAAAAAAGAAATAATGAGCCATCTCATACAGTGCACTGAGAAGACCATAATGTCACTTTCGTGATACAACCATCAAAAATGCACAGACTAAGGCTGGGCTCTGTGGCTCAGCCTATAATCCTAGCACTTTGGGAGGCCGAGGCAAGTGGATTGCCTAAGCTCACTGGTTCGAGACCAGTCCAAGTAACTTGATGAGACCTCGTCTCTACAATAAATCAAAAATTAGGGCTGGGCTCGGTGGCTCAGCCTGTAATCCCACGTTTTGGGAGGCTAAGGTGAGTGGATTGCCTGAGCCCGCAGGTTCGAGACCCGCCTGGGCAACTTGGCGAGACCTCATCTCTACAATAAATCAAAAAAATTAGCCAGGTGTGGTAGCGCGCGCCTGTAATTCCAGCTACTTGGAAGGCTGAGGCGGAAGGATCGCTGGAGCCCAGCAGGTCGAGGCTGTGGTGGCCGGGAGCGGCCACTGCACTCCAGTCTGAGCGACAGAGTGAGACTCCAACTCAAAACAAAAAAACAAACAAACAAACAAACAAAAAAATTAGTTGGGCATGGAAGTACATGCCTGTAGTTACAGCTTCTTGGAAGGCTGAGGTGGGAGGATCCCCTGAGCCCAGCAGGTCAATGCTGGGGTGGCCGTGAGCATGCCAGTGCACTCTAGCCTGGAGGGCAGAGTTAGACTCTAACTCAAAAAAAAAAAAAGCACAACCTAAATCTAATCATGAGGAAACATCAGACAATGCCAAAATGAGGTATGTGCTATAAAATAACAAGCCTTTGCTTTCAAAAACGCCAAGTTTAGGAATGACAGATACAGACTGGTCCAGATTAAAGGAAACTAGAGAGATATGCTAACGAAACACAATGTGTGATCCTAGATTGGATCTTAGTCTGGAAAGTTTGTTTTCTTATGAAGGATATTACTTGACAACTAGAAAAAAATGAATATGATCAGTATATTAGGTATTAACATTGTATTAATTTTAACTTCATAATTTTGATAATTGTATTACACAAAGGGACGTCCTTGTTCTTAGGAAATACACACAGTATTTAGGGCACAAAGGGAAATATATCTGCAACTTACTCCCACGTGATTCAGAACAAAAAAATGAATATCTGGAAAATGACTATGTGTCTGTATGTGCCTGTGTGTGTGTGTGTGTGTGTGTGTGTGTGTGTGTGTGTGTGTGTGTGTGTTCCATGTATGTATATGGAAAAAATGAACCAAATCAGGGTAATCTGGATGGTGAAGAGTATATGGAATTTATTTTCACTATTCTTGCAACTTTTCTGTAAGACTAAAATTACATTACAATTAAAAATTACAAAACAGCCGAGTGCAGTGGCTCACGCCAATAATCCAAGCACTTTGGGAGGCAGAGGCAAGAGGATTGCCTGAGTCTAGGGGTTCAAAACCAGCTTGGGCAACTTGACAACACCTCGTCTCTACAATAAATCCTCCCAAAAAATTAACCAGTCGTGGTGGCACTCACCTGTCGATCCAGATACTTGGAAGGTTGAAGCAGAAGGATCGCCAGAACCCAGCAGGTTGAGGTTACAGTGGCTGTGAGTATGCCACTGCACTCCAGCCTGGGCGACAGAGTAAGACTCTGACTCAAAAAAAAAAATTAAAAGCCGGGCACGGTGGCTCAACCTGTAATCCCAGAGCTTTGGGAGGCTGAGGTGAGCGGATTTTCTGAGCCCACGGGTTCGTGACCCGCCTGGGCAATTTGGTGAGACCTCATCTCTACAATAAATAAAAAAAATTAGCCGGGCATGGTAGCGCGCGCGTGTAGTTCCGTCTACTTGGAAGGCTGAGGCAGAAGGATCACTGGAGCCCAGCAGGTCAAGGCTGTGGTGGCCGGGAGCGGCCACTGCACTCCAGTCTGGGCGACAGAGTGAGACTCCAATTCAAAAAAATTAAAAAATAAAATAAAAAATTATAAAACAAAAATAAATGAGAAAGTAATAAAATTCTGATATATGTTATAACGTGGCTGAACCTTGACAACATTGTGCTAAGTGAAATAAGTCAGACACAGAAGGACAACTATTATATGATTCTGTTTTTATTAAAGACCTAAAATAGTCAAATTCATTGAGGATAAAATAGAAAATCTCCATTTTAGAATGTAATAGAATGCAGGATAGAGGTTACTAGAAGCTGGGAGAATGGGGAGTTAGTGTTTCATGGGGGTAAAGTTTCAATTTCGTTAGATGAAAAGAATTCTGGGCCGGATGTGGTGGCTCATGCCTGTAATCCCAGCACTTTGGGAGGCAGAGGTGAGAGGACTGCCTGAGTCCAGGGGTTTGAGACCAGCCTGGGCAAATTGACAAGACCTCATCTCTATAATAAATCAAAAAATTAGCTGAGCATTGTGGTGTGTACCTGTAGTTCCAACTACTTGGAAGGCTGAGGCAGAAGGATTACCTGAGTCCGGCGGGCCAAGGCTGTCGAGGCTGTGGTGGCTGTGAGTATACCATTTCACTCCAGTCTGGGCAGCAGAGTGAGACTCCTACTAAAAAAAAAACATTCTGGAGATGAATGGTGGTCATAGTTGCACAGCAGTGTGAATGTACTTAATGCACTTATGTGTATTTTGCCCAACACATACAGAAAACACATACAGAAAAAGTCAATGAGGGTTGACAGTTCCAGGTTTGCACTTTAACCCTACAGTATCAGCCTTCCTTCCCCAGAACTGATTACAAAATGCAGTTTCATTTTAGAAAAACATTTCAGGAACCGCCTCTTTCTCTCCCAGAGATCTTCTACCGCCTTGCCAATCAAAGTGAGAAACAACCCATCTACCTAATAGTCATGAGCTGGCTCAGGAGGTAATCTTAATCACTATAGTAATTAGCCATCAGCTGGATGGTAGGTGAACATTTCACACGCATGCTTGGTGACCCTCAGAAATCAAGCATTTAGCAAGGCCTTCCCTTTCATACCCTTTGACCTGTGCTGTGTGAACAGGAAAAATAAAACAAAAGTAAAACAGCTGACTTATGCAGCGTAAATTCTGGCAGGAGCCCGGCCTGAAGTTCATTTTCTCATTGAGATTACTTATTACTTTTTTTTTTTTCTGAGTCCGAGTGTCACTCTGTCACCCAGTCTGGAGTGCAGTGGCAGTCCTTCCGCCTCAGCCTTCCACGTAGCCAGAATTACAGGTGCGTGTGGCCATGCCTGGCTAATATTTGATTTATTGTAGAGATGAGGTCTCATCAAGTTGCCCGGGGTGGTCTTGAACCTGCGGGCTCAGGCCATCCACTCGCCTCAGCTTCCCAAAGTGTTGGGATTACAGACTGAGCCACCGAGGTGTCTTCTATACTTTAAGTGTCTGTAGTAATTGCTCATACAGCATCAAATACCAAGACAGTCAATTTTGTCTTATTTTTAGAAGCTTAAAGTACCAAGTGAAAACCAAATTTCCATTTTCAAATCAAATGGAATTTCAGGCCTTAAATCTTTTAAAACCCTACTAACCAGATTCTGCCTCTAATTGATTCTGGGGAAATGGCAAACTTCATCTTCCTCAAGTGTTGCCACACAGTAATCATTTTTTACAGAATAAGGTGCTGATCCCACCTCAATTTATTAATTTGACCTCAATAGACCTTTTGAGGTTTACATTCAGCTCTTCCTTCTGTACCTGCCAAATTAGACTACCAGACTTTAGAATAAATCCCCAAAGTGTAATTGCTGGGTCACAGATTTTACCTATTTTCAAGAATTTGAATATGCATTGTTGAATTGCTCTCTTACCAGTTGTGAACAAAAGATCTTTTTTTCCCCCAAACCCTTACCAGCCCTGTGTCCTTCAATTCTCTCTCTTTTTTTTTTTTTTTTGAGTCAGAGTCTCGCTCTGTTACCCAGGCTGGAGTGTAGTGGCACCATCACAGTCACCGCAGCCTCAACCTGCTGGGTCTAGGCAATCCTCCCGCCTCAGCCTTCCATGTAGCTGTAACTATAGGCATGCGCCACCACACCTGATTTATTGTCCTTCCATTTTTGAAGTTTACTGAACTACTCATTTTTTCCCCTTCTTTGAATACCTTAGCACATTTATCTATTGTTTTTATTTTATTTTTAGAGATGAGGTCTCGCCATGTTAGACCACCCAAAGTGCTAGGATTACAGGCGTGAGCCACCGTGCTTGGCCTCAACCTTATTTTTCAAGAACAATGGATAGCTAGCATGACTATTCTGCATGTGTAGGTGTGTGTGTGTAGGGGGTGGGGAGATGTACGTTCTTACTTACCCTACAGATAATCAAGGAGGAATGAGTGTAAGTTTCCCATTCTGGTATAAGTTTTCTTTTTTTCTAGCTTAAATCACCTGTTACCAGATAAGGACTCCCAATAGTAAACTGGTTAAATCTTCTTTGCCTATCTTAAAGTTCAACAGTACAAAATTTATTTATTCATTTTTTCCTGAATTAAAATTTATTTTGCGGGCCAGGTGCAGTGGCTCATGCCTATAATCCCAGCACTTTGGGAGGCCGAGATGAGAGGATTGCCTGAGCCTAGGGGTTCAAGACCAACCTGGCAACTTGGCGAGACCTCATCTCTACAATAAATCAAGAAAAATTTGCCGGGCGTGGTGGCGCATGCCTGTAGTTCCAATGACTTGAAAGATTGAGGTGGAAAGATCTTCTTAGCCCAGCAGGTCAAGGCTGCGATGACCATGAGCATGCCACTGCACTCCAGCCTAGGCAAAAGAGTAAGACTCCGACTAAAAAAAAAAAAAAGTTAGCCGGGCTCGGTGGCTCAGCCTGTAATCCTGCACTTTGGGAGGCTGAGGTGAGTGGATTGCCTGAGCCCGCGGGTTCGAGACTCGCCTGGGCAACTTGGCGAGACCTCATCTCTACAATAAATAAAAAATTAGCCGGACGTAGTAGCGCATGCCTGTAGTTCCACCTGCTTGGAAGGCTGAGGCGGAAGGATGGCCGGAGCCCAACAGGTCGAGGCTGTGGTGGCCGGGAGCGGCCACTGCACTCCAGTCTGGGCGACAGAGTGAGACTCCAACTCAAAAAAAAAAAAAAAGTTATTTTGAAAAAAAAAAGTTATTTTGCATTATCTATGAAGAAATAGTTTGCCATTTATGAAATAATAAGATATGTATTTTGGGAGTGGGCAAGGAAGAAATGAGAAGATAAAGCGTATGTTTAAACTATATTAGAGAAAACCTTTTTTAAAACATTGTTAGTACGAAAAACAGAGAGGTTATTTGTGAATTAGATTTCAAAGCTACACGGAAGGGCTTGTGTTTCAGGCTGCTTGGAAACTCAACAAAATGATGACAGAAGGCAAAGCATTGTGGTTATAAAATCATTAATCCCTTTGGAAAATGCACTTTGCGATCAGACAAGAAGTGACAAGTGACTAATCAAATAAAAGTTAGTGTGGGGTTTGGGTGTATTCTTTTCTGTAAAGAAGCTTATAGGATGAATCTATCATTTTATTAGTTGAAAGCAAAATGACTCTAACCCAAGAATTCTAGATTTCTTTTTGAAACAGTTTTTAGTTTAGTTTTTAAAACCAAATGGGATTGTTGTGAAGCAGAAAATATTTAGGACAAATTACAGATTTTTGACTTCCAATGAGAGGCAGAGTTTGCAAGCATTATGATAGAGAGTAAGAGAGACAAAGTTAGAGAAAGAGAGGGAGAGAGATGGAGATAAAGAAAGAGAGATAAGAAAGGAGGAGAAAAGGATGAGCATTCAGATAAACTATCTGAAATTTCACTTTTTTCAAGCCTAATGGTTAGGATGTTATGTTTCAAAGCTTTGGAGCAAGGCTGTTTGAGTTTTTATGTCACCATCTGGCTGTTCTGGGGACAAACAGCTGCATACTAGATGTATCAAATCCTTCCAGAGTTTACTCTCCCATTTTCCTGTTCCTGCCCCCCACACACACATACAGGAGAAAGAAATCATTAACCTTAAAATAATTTTTTTTTAATCGGAGTCTTACTTTGTTGCCCAGGTTGGAGTGCAGTGGCATGCTCACGGCCACTGCAATCTCGAACTGTTGGGCTCAGCCTTCCAAGTAGCTGGAACTACAGGCACGTCCCACCTCGCCCGGCTAATTTTTTGACTTATTGTAGAGATGAGGTCTCGCCAAGTTGCCAGGTGGGTCTCGATCTCGCGGGCTCGGGCAATCCACTCACCTCAGCCTCCCAAAGCACCGGATTACAGGCTGAGCCACCGAGCCCGGCTTGAACATGTTTCTTGAACAACAACAACAGAAAGAATCAGGGCACATAGTCTAACAAATGCAGCAGAAGAAATGGAAATAAATATTTGACAGTAGGACTCTCCAAAAGAGAAATTTTATCTGTTATTGGCTTAAGATAAACAAGTAGCATTAAAGTACCATCTAAAGATAAAAGGTAATGGTTCTTTCTGACAAGAAGAAAATGTTGAAACATAAGAACAGAAATAGCTAGAAAGAAAAAGACAATAGAACATCATTCTGGAACTACTTAGCCTCATTGGTAAACAAATCATTTGGTCTAGGGAGCAAGGAGTTACTGATCAGGCAAGCCAGAACACTCACTGTGAGAGCTTATCCAGAAATGATACGACGTCTGGGATTCACTTCAAAATAATACAGGCTAAAAGGAAATGTATGAGAGTAAAGATGAAACGAGAGATCATGAGGGGATAATCGTTGAAGCTGGGTAATGAGTATGTGAGGATTCGTTCTATTAGGATCTCCTCACTGTTGGATAGATTGAACATTTTCCACAATAAAAAGTTTAAAAGTGGTTGGGCACAGTAGCACAGGTGGCTCGTGTCTGTAAATCCCAGCATTTTGGGAGGCCGAGGCAAGAGGACTGCCTGAGCCCAGAGATTCAAGACTAGCCTGGGCATCATGGTGAGACCTCATCTCTACAATAAGTAAAGAAACGTAGCCGGGTATGGTGGAGTGCGCCTGTATTTCCAGCTACTTGGAAGGCTGAGGTGGAAGGACAGCCTGAGCCCAGCAAGTGAGGCTGCGGTGGCCATGAACGTGCCACTGCACTCCAGCCTAGGTGACAGAATGAGGCTTCAATTCAAAAAAAAAAAAAAAAAAAGTTAAAAAGCAAAACAAACAAAAACATTCTGGGCACTACAGAGTCCTTGTTTCTGAGGCCACCTGGCTAATTTTAAGTTAATTTTTAAATAAAATCCATTCAAGTCTAGTAGACCTGTGTGGTGCCAGTGTGTGGTGCCAAGCACAGGGGCTAGGAGAGAGAAAAACAGACTGATTTATACCTTCATTTCACCTTTGAAAAGGAGCTCTGCTGTGTCACTGAAGAGAGCTTCCAAAATGGGTTAGAAAAATAAAATAAAATATATCTAAGTTTTAAAAATAAAGTTTATCTAAGTAGTTTGGAAGGGAATACGTTTTCCTCCCTTTTAAGGTAATATGGAAGAATTGTTTTGGCTTTTGTATGACACTCTGCCGGCCCAACGAACACTTGGGAGATAACAGATTGTTCTCATTTGCAAATACTCCACTAGACTAGAAAGCCTTTGCTTCAGTGCTTCATGCCTTTCAAGGGATGTGCTGACACCATCCATACGTTGACAGAGTTTATTAATTCCTTTTGGGGAAAACGTATATTGCCCTGTTTCCTGTGCTGTAACATTTGGCCAAATAGCCTATAAAATTATCTGCATGAAGATTCATGTTTCCAGTTTTGCTGATTTGTTCATCCAAATCCAAAACCTTTTGGTAAGTGGTTTGACAGCATTTGTTCTTACTTCTTGTAAAAGGTAATGAATAATTAGCTCTCAGAGTGTCATTAGCGGTTATTCACACTTGCTAATCATTAACCACCAATGCTTCTTGGACTGCAGAGATGGGCATAAAAACCTCAAACACAACTGTGTCCCATTTTAGATCCGTGCTCAGGTTTTTTTTTTTTTTGAGTTGGAGTCTCACTCTGTCACCCAGACTGGAGTGCAGTGGCCGCTCCCGGCCACCGCAGCCTCGACCTACTGGGCCCCGGCGATCCTTCCGCCTCAGCCTTCCAAGTAGCTGGAACTACAGGCGCGCACTACCACACCCGGCTGATTTTTTGCTTTATTGTAGAGATGAGTCTTGCTGCCCAGGCGGGTCTCGAACCCGTGGGCTCAGGCAATCCACTCACCTCAGCCTCCCAAAGGCGCGGGATTAGGCTGAACCACTGAGCCCGGCTCGTACTCAGGTTTTTAAGTAAGATTTGTGAAAATCTCCTCTAATACAAACAAGTGAAGATGGGTACATATATGATATCCATATTTACAATGGGCTGTTATTATACAGTTATTAAAAATGAATTTATAGGCCATGCACGGTGACTCAAGCCTGTAATACCAACACTTTGGGAGGCCGAGGCAAGAGGATTGCCTGAGCCCAAGGGTTCGAGACCAGCCTGGGCAACTTGGTGAGACCTCATGTCTACAATAAATTTTAAAAAATTAGTCGGCGTGGTGGCACATGCCTGTAGTTCCAGCTGCTTGGAAGGCTGGGGTGGATAGATTGCCTTAGCCCAGCAGGTTGAGACTGTGGTGGCCGTGAGTGTCCCAGCGCACTCCAGCTTGAGCAACAGAGTGAGACTCCGACTCAAAAAAAAAATAAAAAAAAGAATGAATTTGTAGGCCTCCGAGCCAGACTAAGGTCTTGTTCTTGTATTCTTCTCCAACCTCTCTTCACCCTCCAAGGTAGCCATTGTTAATATTTCTATGTGTATCATTCCAAAAATATATAAGCATACAAAAATTTTGCACAAAAGGGATAATACTATAGTTATATATATATAGTATAGTTCTATACCTTGCTTTTCAATAAAACCAACCTAACATCTAATATTAGTCTTCCCATATCAACTTGATCTGTTTTATTTTATTGTTGCAATGACAGCAAAATAAATGTTAGTGGTTTTTGTTCCCTATGTTTTTTGGTTATTTGGATTCCTTTTTTGGTAAAGTACTCATCTAAAGACCAACTAGCTTTTTAAACAGAGGGTTCTTTTCTATGGTTTATATGAGCTTTTCATAAAGTGAGTCAATAGGTCTTATGCCTGATATGTGCCTCAACTATTTTTCCAAGTTTCTTAGCTTTTGAAATATTTATAGAATGTTCCCTTAAATATAAGTTCTTTCCAAAACACAAACATTTCTATCTCTTATCATTTCTTGATTTTGTGCTCTTGATTAGAAAGGTCTTCTGCACTCCAAGATCACATATATAATATACATTTTTTTTACGATTAAAGTTTTTTTTTTTGAGAAAGCAGGATTTATTGAGAGCACAGAAAAGCTCCCACAGCAGAGGGGACCCGAAGGGGTTGCCCCAAGATCATATATTTATTCGTGATTTCTTCTAGAATAGGGTACCTGATCCTTGACACAACTGACATTTTGAATGAGGGAATTTTTGTTGCGAAGACTGTCCTGTGCATGATAGAATGTGGAGCAGTATCTCTGGCTTCTATCCACTAGATGCCAGTAGCAGTTCCTCCTCTCCAGCTGCAATCACCAAAAATGTCTCCAGAAATTATCAAATGTTCCCTGTAAGGCAAAACAACCACACACTCCCTGCTTTGAGAACCACTGTTCTAGAAAATACACAAGTACATTTTAAATTACTTTTACATTCCAATTTCGATTCCCATGAATTTTACTTTTGTTAAAGGAGTGAGATGGAGATCCAGCTTCATTTTTTTTTTAACCAAAGGTAGCTAATTATTCCAATTCAATTTATCCCTGATAGGAAAAGCCACCTTTGTCAAAATGTAAATCTCCATATATATTCTTTTTTTTTTTTTTTGAGTTGGAGTCTCACTCTGTCACCCAGACTGGAGTGTAGTG
>NW_007261575.1:41298-43772 GCF_000164805.1 Carlito syrichta | reverse complement strand
CTCACCTCAGCCTCCCAAAGCGCGGGATTACAGGCTGAGCCACCAAGCCTGGCTTCAAATCAATCTTTTAGGTGCAAAGCACTTTCCATCAAAATATCACACAGTTCTTTGAAATCCAACACCTCTAGCCGGACGTGGCTACTTAGAAGGCTGAGGTGGAAGGATCGCCTGAGACCAGCCTGGGCTACATGGGGAGACCTCGTCTCTACAATAAATCCAAAAATTAGCCGGCTGTGGTGGCGCTTGCCTATAGTCCCAGCTACTTAGAAGGCTGGTCCTTCTCATCACCTGAGGCCAGCAAGTCGAAGTTGCTGTGGCTATGAGCATGCCACTGCACTCCAGCCTGGGTCACAGAGTGAGACTTTGAATAAAAAAAAAAAAGTTGTCTTTGATTTTACTTAAGTCTTTTTTTATGTCCTTCAGTAGGGTTTTAAAGTTTTCTTCATAAAACTTGCACTTGGCCGGGCTCGGTGGCTCAGCCTGTAATCCCACGCCTTTGGGAGGCTGAGGTGAGTGGATTGCCTGAGTCCAGGGGTTCGAGATCCGCCTGGGCAGCGACACCTCATCTCTACAATAAATAAAAAAAAAATCAGCTGGGCATGGTAGCACATGCCTGTAATTCCGGCTACTTGGAAGGCTGATGTGGAAGGATCCCCAGAGCCCAGCAGGTCGGAGCCCAGCAGGTCGAGGCTGCGGCGGCCGGGAGCGGCCACGGCACTCCAGTCTGGGCGACGGAGTGAGACTCCAACTCAAAACAAACAAACTAACAAAAAAAAAACCCTTGCACTTATTTCTTGTTAATTTTATTCCTACATATTTTATCGTTTTGTTGCTATTATAAATGGCTCTTCTAGAGCTTTGGAAAGAAGTAACCTGATTATCGGAAACATGGTAATGCATTAACCCTTTGATAGAAAGAAGGGAAATAAGCTAAAAACTGGTACGCTATTCTGAAGGTCTTTTACTGCATAAATATGGCACTTATTCCAAACAATGTATATATATTTTTGAGTTGGAGTCTCACTCTGTCGCCCAGGCTGGAGTGCAGTGGCACGCTCATGGCCACCGCAGCCTCAACCTGCTGGGCTCAAGCGATCCTTCTGCCTCAGACTTCTGAGTAGCTGGAACTACAGGCATGTGCCACCACTCCCAGCTATTTTTTTAAAATTTATTGTAGAGATGAGGTCTCGCCAACTTGCCTAGCTGATCTCGAACCCGTGGGTTCAGGCAATCCTCTCACCTCAGCCTCCCAAAGTGCTGGGATTATAGGCATGAGCCACCATGCCCGGCCTTCAAACAATATTTTTTAAAATCAGAATACACTGCCTCCTTACGTTTATAATTATGTTAGTTTTCTGCTTGTAGCTCTTGTCGGATGAGCTTTAAGCTAACACAAAAAGAAGCTGTCTCTTACCATTTTAGAAAGAAAATGCAAAAGAACACAGAAAGAAACACCCAATAAAATAAAAGTTTGGTAAAAGTTATCAATAGGAAAGAGGAAATAAAAATGATCAATGAACACACAAAAATGGGCTCACTCTCTCAAAGAAATGTGAACATTAAAAAAATTAGGAGCTATTTATTTTCTTAGGAGACCAACAAAAAGGAAATTGATTGATAATAAGCAGTGCTAGCAAGGGCATAGAGAAAGAGATCTCACATACCCTTGGTGGGATTTTAAATTGGAGATAGGCCAGTGCAGTGACTCACGTATATAATCCCAGCATTTTGGGAGGCCAATGTGAGAGGATTGTCTGAACCCACAGGGTTCGAGACCAGCCTGAGCAACTTGGTGAGACCTCATCTCGACAATAAGTCAAAAAATTAGCTGAGTGTGGTGGCGCGTGCCTGTAGTTCCAGCTACTTGGAAGGCTGAGGTGGAAGGATCACCTGAACCCAGCAGGTCGAGGCTGCGGTGGCCGTAAGTATGCCACTACACTCCAGCCTGGGTGACAGAGATTCCTACTAAAAAAATAAAACAAAAAAACTTGGAAGGCAATTTGGCAATATCTATCAAACTTTTGAATGCGCACACCTCTCGATGTAGCTGTACCACCTCCTGGAAACTCCTACAAATATGCTCACAGGAGCCCAAAAAGATCTGCGTGCAAACTGCCATATCCCTGAACTCCCTGACTCACTATCAGTGTTCCCCAGAACGCAATCAGAAGGAGTTCCTTCCAACTGGTTGGTCCCATATTCTATCAGTTGTTAAATATTTCAAATATAACCACACCATCTTTTTTGTGCTGAGTTACATGCTGGAAACAATTAAATGCTCAATACTAAGAAAATTGTCTTAAAAATGAAAAAGCAAATTGTAGAATATCATTATTGGGTTTTTTTGTTTGTTTGTTTTTTGTTTTGTTTTTTGTTTTTTTTTGAGTTGAAGTCTCACTCTGTCGTCCAGACTGGAGTGCTGTGGCTGCTCCGGCCACCGCAGCCTCGACCTGCTGGGCTCCGGCGATCCTTCC
>NW_007261575.1:40780-41278 GCF_000164805.1 Carlito syrichta | reverse complement strand
CAGGCGGGTCTCGAACCCACGGACTCAGGCAATTCACTCACCTCAGCCTCCCAAAGGCGCGGGATTACAGGCTGAGCCACCGAGCCCGGCTTCATTATTGTTTAGATCAGGGGCTCAGGGGTCATACGGGCAGAACAATAGTTAACTCCCCTAGATTTCAACTTCTTCATCTGTAAAGTGGGGATAATAATAATATTGAGTACTTCTCAGGGCTGTTTTCGGGAGTATATAAAATAAGGAAAGTAGCTGGGCACGGTGGCTCATGCCTGTAATCCAAGCACTTTGGGAGGCTGAGGCGAG
Organism: Carlito syrichta; assembly: GCF_000164805.1. Classification (NCBI taxonomy): domain Eukaryota; kingdom Metazoa; phylum Chordata; class Mammalia; order Primates; family Tarsiidae; genus Carlito; species Carlito syrichta. The sequence goes on along the minus strand of NW_007261575.1, from coordinate 40,978 downwards.
AGGATTGCCTGAGCTCAGGGGTTCGAAACCAGCCTGGGCAACTTGGTGAGACCTCATCTCGGCAACAAATCAAAAAATAAGCCGAAGGCGGGCTCGGTGGCTCAGCCTGTAATCCCGCGCCTTGGGAGGCTGAGGTGAGTGGATTGCCTGAGCCCGCCGGTTCGAGACCCGCCTGGGCAGGCGAGACCTCATCTCTAC
>NW_007261575.1:36171-40675 GCF_000164805.1 Carlito syrichta | reverse complement strand
CAGCTACTTGGAAGGTTGAGGTGGAAAGATCACCTGAGCCCAGCAGGTAGAGGCTGCAGTGGCCGTGAGTGTGCCACTGCACTCCAGCCTGGGCGAGAAAGAGACTCCAACTCAAAAATAATAATAATAATAAGAAGAAGAAGGAAGTATTTACATAATAAATCCAATAAATGAGTGTATTCCTATTTTTAATGATTCTCGTGTTCTCTATTTCATGCATTATTTATATAACAAGTATGTATTGAGTATCTACAATGTGTTAGGTATGGCCTAAAGATTTAATAATGAGCATACATTTTAGTGGGGGTTTACTGGGGACAAACAAGCTAATAGTCAAATAAGTAAAATAAATACAAATTGTGGTGTTATGAAAGACATAAAAAAGGAATTGAGCTAGATCTGTGGTTCTCCACCAGGGGTGATCCCTCTCTCCATTCCTATCCCCTCAAGGGACATCTGGCAAAACCTAGAAACACTGAGTCACAACTTGGGGGAAGGGTGCTCCTGGCACATTCTGGTTAGCCACTGATGATGCCGCTAAACATCCTGTCATGCTCAGGGCAGCCCCCACAACAAAGAACGATCCAGCCCCAAAGGTCAACAGGGCCATGGTTGAGAAACCCTGAGCTAGATGATGGCAGTGGGGCTCCCTAATTTAGGTCAGGTGGTCAGAGAAGATTCTTCTAAGAAGGTGACATTGAGTCATCAACTTGACTGGTGAGAAACTGCCAGTCATGCAACAGGTGTTGAAGGAACATGGCTGGCAGAAGAGACTTGGAAACAACAAATAACAATGAAAAATTCATTCTATTTGCATATTCATTCAAATGCTCATATAGGGGACAACTAGAAGGTCTGGCATATCTCACTTAGTATATTCTTTCTTGCTTGAATTTTAAGAACAGATTTTTTTGTAATTTCAAAAATGAGAGAAAAAAAGGCACAAAAAAGTAGACAAGTTGGAAGAGAGGCTTTCGTAAAACTAGAGGCAGGTTTCAGAGAGCAGCCCTCATGGTGTTCAAGAGGTCTTGTTGTCTCTGGTGTCTTTTTCTTTTTTTTTGAGTTCGAGTCTCACTCCGTGGCCCAGACTGGAGTGCAGTGGCACGCTTCCGGCAACCGCAGCCTCGACCTGCTGGGTTCCAACGATTCTTCTGATCCTTCTGCCTCAGCCTTCCAAGTAACTGGAACTACAGGGGTGTGCTACCACGCCTGGCTAATTTTTGATTTATTGTAGATATAAGGTCTTGCCAAGTTCCCTGGGTGGGTCTCGAACCCCATCCACTCACCTCAGCTTCCCAAAGCGCTGGGATTACAGGCTGAGCCACCGAGCCCCCAGCATCTCTGGTGTCTTAATATGAAGTCTGTCTGCCTTCTACATCTGTCTGACATTCCAGAATGACTGGATTCTAACAGAAAACTTGATTTAGAACCAGATAATTTATGTTCAGTACTTGGTTTTATGCCTTTTAGCTTTGTTATATTTGGATGTGTTAAGTAATCTTGACTCTAAGAAAAAATAATTTTACATGACTAACTTGGGGATTAAATAAATTTTTTTGTTTCATAAACTGTAAAGATGATACAAGATGTGGAGAATAAAGAGGGTTTAGGGTGTGCTCAACGAATTATCTTTTTGATTTATCCTCTGGATTCCAAAACTCATCTAGGTAAAAGAGAAGTGCTGAGTTAGCTACAGAGGGAAAAGAAAGGTTTGAAGTGCTGGCAGGCTAGGAGAAAAGTGATTCAAAACAAACGTAGTGGCGGCACCAGTTACATTATTCATGAAAGGAAGAGGAGAATTATCCTGATGGTTTGATAAAATCACCACAAGATGACTGTAAGGCCAGCCCCATTCCCTTGAAAGTTCCTCCTTAAGCATCCGGAGACCCTCAAACCTGAGATGTGACATGATTACAGAACCCCCTTGCAGTATTTAGAACTCAGCAGTTTGCATATATATATATATATATTATATTATATATATATATATATATGTATATATATAAAATCTGCCTTCCAGAGACTAGAGGCAAAAAAGACCTAACGACTGGGTAAGTATCTGATGGAAATTATGATTAATCAACTGTTATTCGGTATATGAATAAAATAAATACATTCCCCACCACTTGGTGGATGAGCATCCAGAAATAATAATTGCATTTATTGGGACACTTTTATGGCTTATTTGCCTTTCCAAGTTTCTATTTGAGTTTTTGCCTTTGAAGGATCTTCAGGCTGTGAAAAGTAACTTCATAACAACTCTCTGTCTTTGCTTGGCCTTGAGGCAGCTTCAGAAGATAAGACACCAAATGGAACTATGAGTGCCTTGAGAAAAATATAATAATGGCGAAAAACGTTTATCAGAAGCCTCAGCCAGCACCAAGCAACGTCTCAACTTGGGCAATTTCCCAATTCAATTAACAGCCACGTGAATTCAGCGAATAACATGTAGCCAATGTGAATCCATACACAGTCCCGCCCCCCCCCACAAAGAATCTTAAAAGTTACTGAATCTGTTTTATAGAGAGGCCTTGAGACAGTGGGACTGACAGAGCCAGAGCTGAAACTTGTTTTTCCACCTTGAGAAAAGTGAATAAACAAAAAAATCCTAAGCCATGCTGGTACTTGAAGCTCCCTTTTTTGAGGTTGTTTTACTTTCTTCCCAAGATGCACCAACAATCCAAAGCTCCAAACAAGTTTTGGAGATGCCTTGGAGGTGGGGTGGGGGAGCACGGGGTGGGGGGAGGGGGGCATGAGTCCTTCGCTGAACCACAGGACTGTGGCGGTGTCTCTCTTTGGAGCATCTCGTCAGTCTCCACAACGGCTTCTGATATGATGTGCTCGAGCAAAAGGTGTGCACTGGCCGGATCAAGCCGGACTTCTAGCCAAGGTGAGTTTAAATCTCCACTTCTTCCTCCCCCTAATTTGAAAGAGGCTTTTAATTCTCCCCGCCCCTCCTCCCCTCCCCCTGTAAAGTTTGTTTTCCAGCTATAAACCGGCTCCGACTCTCGGTTTCCATCCCGGTTGCCTGAGAAGCGCGGTCGTTAGCCAAGTTCACTTGGGCGAGAGCAAAGTTACCTTTGTGTACATAATGAGAGCCACCGCGTGGCCAAGGATAGCCACGGGGAAGAAGGAAACATTTTTGTCGCGAGCTGCCGAAAGCGGGCGGGGGGCGGGGGGCGGGGGGCGGGCTCCAGCGACCGAAGGCGTGTTCGGCCGAGTGGCTTCGAAAGCGACCGAGGTGGCCGAAGCCGCTTTCGCAGTTGGCAAACAAAGCGTCTCCCCAGTAACCGCCCGCTTCCAGACGAGGCTCCTGCCACTCAGCCCGCGGAGTCGCGGCGTCGGCCGCCCGGCTCCTCCTCCCTGCGGCCCTCCCCTGCCGCCTCCCCCCGCGGGTGTGAGCCACCAATCGCGGCCACCAACAACCCTTCAAATGAAATAGCGAGGCGGCCCTCTAACGGGCGGCGGGGGCGCCCCCTCCCCGCGCCACAGCTGTCCCGCACTCGCCGCCGCAGCCGACTCGTCTCCAGCCCGGCCGGGGAAGGGACTGCGCGCCCGGCAGCTGCAGGGCAGCGTCCAGGCTGCTGGTTTCTCCCCCCGCACCACGTTTCCCCCCGTGCCGTTTGAGATGTGCGATCGCCCAGGTGCCCCGCAGTCATCAAACCACAGAAGAGAAAAAAAAAAAAAAAAAATCGTGAGGTTGTTGCCGTCTTAGGGTGACGCTGTTTTCCTTGTTGATTCATTTTAAGTCCTGTAATTGGAAAATCCCACCCAAGCTTTTAAAAGTCTGGCCTTAAAGCACTCTCGGGGCGGGGGTGTCTTTTTTTTTTTTTTTTCTTAAGAGGAGGGCGGGAGGAGGCAGGCTGGCTTTAATATTCAGCGGAATCCTAAAACAGAGGCTCCAAAGTCTAGTTTAGTCACCCGTTGGCTGTCTTAGTCCTCCACTGGGTTTAACCTTATTTTCAAGAGCTTCCCCTGCCGGGATCTTCATGGAGGAGACCGAACAAAAACAGCACGGAACTCAAACTGGAGACAGACCCGCGCGCTGACGTCGCCACCAGGCTTATTTACGTTTGGGGTTTTTCTTTCTTTCTTTCTTTCTTTTTTTAAAGCGATGGGGAAAGTCTTACTGTGGCATGTGACAGTTCGCTTGCTTCAAAACGGGGGGACAAACCCACGCGAAAACTAGACCCAGAAGAGGGGGCGTGTGTTTCTTGAAATCAACCAAACGGCATCTGGGCTTTTAAAGGGCAGTTTCACCAAAGCCCCGTGAGATGGTTCCCCCTAACTTTCGGCTAAAATAAATCAACAGGAACGTGTGTTTACTTCACGGCTAGTTTCTCTTCGAGACGCCGGAGGGGAGGCGGGGGCCTCTAGCAGGGTTCAAGTCCTGAGAGTAGACACTGTCCGCCGACACAGATGAGCAGCCACGGCGTGATCGCCCCTTTCCTATAAAAGCGGCAGCGGTCCGGGTCCGGGTCCGGGTCCGGGTCCGGGTCCGGGT
>NW_007261575.1:35598-36151 GCF_000164805.1 Carlito syrichta | reverse complement strand
GGGTCCCGGTCCGGGCGTGTCAGGCCGAAGAGCAGAGCGGCGGGCGCATCCCGGCCGTCCCCCGGCTGAGAAGCTTAAAGAGCATGTGAGCATGACAAGTGTGTGTCCGCAACGTGTCAGATTTCGAAACTGCCTTGCAATCCAGTCCGGAACTCGCAGCTCTAGCCCGGGGGAACAGACATTCGCCCGGGCCGTCTACGTCTCATTCCTCCCCTCCCCACCCCCTCACCTCCCTCTGTGGCTGTTGCAGGAAGAGCCCCGGGAGAAGGAGGGTGCGACGCGCCGCGCCCGCGTGTCAATGGCAGCCGCGCATTCTGGAAGAAGTTGGTTCTTGTCCCGAATACTTTTCCTCCCGTGCCCCGCCCCTTGAATCCGGAGCGGCGTCCTGCGCGGCGACAGCAGGGACCGTGGCGTTTGGGGCAGCTGTCAAACACCGGAGGGGGAGCCTTTTCTTCCCCGGGGGGGGGAAGGGAAGAAGGGGCGTCCTTTTCTTTCTTTCTTTTTTTTTTTTTTCCCTTTTCTTTTTTGCCCTCCCATCTGTTGCAATTTCCTA
>NW_007261575.1:35035-35362 GCF_000164805.1 Carlito syrichta | reverse complement strand
GGGCGGCTGGGGGCGGAGGCAGGACCTCCTGTACCTTCCCTCCTCGCCTCTCTCACTCTGACAGCGGCGAGGTGCGCCGTGCAGGAGCGGGGAACAAAGGAGCAGAGAGGGGTGGGGAGCGAGTCGGGCGAGGGAGAGCCCCCGGCCGGCTGCCAGAAGATCCCGGCAGGAGGAAGCCCAAGTGTCACTTGAATTCCACCCAAGGAGCGGGCGCCTGGGATCCGAGCGCCTCGTTTAGCAATAACGGCTGGAGCACGTCCTACAAGTTACGGGAGAGTCGGCCGGGAAGGAGGCGATCGCGTGCCCCCCGGGTCCCCGCCGCCGGCC
>NW_007261575.1:34127-34946 GCF_000164805.1 Carlito syrichta | reverse complement strand
GCACGCGGGGCCCGGGGGAACGTGCTGGCCGGGCCGGGCCGGGCCGGGCCGGGCCGGGCTCGGGGCGAGTGACTTGATCGACTTTTCCGCCCAGGGGCGCCGCGGCTGGAGCGGCGGCCGCTCTCTTTGTTGAGGCTGCGTCTGAGACCGCGGTGGCTGTTTTCCTCCTAGACACAACACGAGGGGCTGTTGTGGGGAGGCCAGCCTCTCCACGCTGCTGGCACGTTGTCAAGAAACACGCGCGGCGCCTTGTTTGTGCGCCTCCAAGTTTCATTGTCTCCTCGGGACACCCCACGCTCGGCTCGACCGCCGCGTGGCTCCTGGCTCTTTCTGGCGGGCGGGGGGTGTGGGGTCCGGATCGGGGGGACCCACCGCGCCTCGCATCTTCCGGTCCGGACCCGGGGTGGCCGGGCTCGCGGAGCCGCCGCGCCTTTGTCTGAAAGTTCGACCCCGTGGCCCCTCATTCCTCGCCAGGCCGGGGCACTCTCTAGGGATGTGGCGTTTTCACAGCCGCAGGAAAGTGGCTCCGGACCCCCGCATCGCCCTCGGGTGCAAACAGCTTGGGGGAAGCTAGACTTTCCAAAAATTCCCCGTCGCTAAAAGTTTTCCCACGCTGAATTTGGGGCAAGATGAAGAGTCAGGACACAGAGCCAGCGGCTTAAGACAGCGTGCAGTCAGAATGTGTCCACATGTGACGAGCAGGCGGGGTTGTAAGCGCAAAGAGCGAGGCTGTCATTGTTTCCACGAAGCGTTCTGGAAGCTCTCTAACTAAAACTTGCCGTCAGTCTGGTTTAAAAGCAAAATACACGGGGCGGGGGG
>NW_007261575.1:24726-34107 GCF_000164805.1 Carlito syrichta | reverse complement strand
AGCGGAGGAGAACCACACAGAACACCCGAAAGGTCAAAGAATGTGAAGTCCCTTTTGAAGTTAACTTTTGAGTCCCTGCCTGGGAGGTCCCCGAGTGTTCCGCCGTGGACTGGAGTTGGCTTTTCTGTTGTGATTTATGTGGAGTGGTTCAAAACAGAAGTTAATCGCTCGGGGAGGCGGGGGAGCGCTCGCGCGCATGCCCGGGAGCCTCCTCGACTTGGTAACTCCACATTCTTTCAGACCCGCCTGCGGGTGCGCTGCCCACCCCGTGGTGCTCCGCGGGGCACCGCGCGCCCGGGGGCTCCTTCGGCTGCGCTTCTGCGTTCCGCGGGCTAGATTCCACGGGAGGCTCTGAAACTCACCGACCTCCTCCTCCTCCCAACCCCCAGACTTTCCCAGCAAGAGTGAAGTTCAACGTGAAAGCCCGGGTCACGGGCTGGTGGTAGTGGTGGAACTCCCCCTAGTCTCCTCCCCAAGGAACAGGGGGAGAACGTGGGACGTGTGGCTAGGCTCCGTGGGAAAGGCGCGGCGAGCGCCTCTTGAACGCCGCCGTTCCCCCCACGCCCCCACCCCCTTGGTGAAACTGACAGGTCAGAGCCCGGCTGGGAGGCGCTCTCTGCTCAGGGGAAGTTCGCCGGCGTCTGTTTGGGGTCTGCTCTTGGAAGGTTGGTTCTAGCTCGTCCGGAGAGAAGCTGGGCTTCCGGAGGGGTGCGCTCTCCCGCACTCCCATTGTTCGGGCTCGGGGTGGCCTCCCTGGCCCGCCCCGCCTCTGGTACCCCTGGCGCCCCTCCCCCACCACTCCCCCGGCGTCCCCTCTCCCGCAGAACTTTCGGGTACCATCCCCACGTTCCCTCACCCCGGGGAGACCGAAGCAGGGACCCCGCGGCCGGCTCGGTGGGAACCTCCGTGATCCCCAACCCCGGGGCGCGCAGGTCCTGCTGCTCAGCGCCGACTCATGGAAACAATGAAAGGTGACGTGTTCGAGGGGAAACTTTGCGACTGGTGAGGGGAGCGGAGACAGCTGAGGTTCCCCAGGTTTCTTTCCCCTTTTAGCCTTCCCTGGGGAATCGTGTGGGGGCGGGCAGGCTCCTGAGAACGTGGGGTTCACGGCCTCCTTTCTAGTTTCTGGCGACCCGGAGCTCCGGGGGGTCCTTGCTGGTGTTAACTCGTGCAGCTTGCGGGCGGACTGCAGTCGGGCTGAGAACTTCAAGAACAAAAGCTACTTGCTTTCCTCCTGTGGACTCCTCCCTCCTCCCGCGTTCCTCCGCGATCCTCCACCCTCGGATCCACAACTGGGAAGGGGAGAGCTTTCCCAGTCGGTTCTGGAAGGACTCCTAGCCAAGCCGGTCTCATCTTTTGTCTGACTCCTAAAAAGTCTGTGCAAATCTCTTTTTAATGCCCTTAATACAAAGACATTTTCAACTTAATTCTAGAGTCCGGGGTTTGGTAAGACTAAGGATGCCCAAAAAGATCCCCCCCCCCCAACGGCTTAAATACAAGCAGAAGAGGTTCGATGAGGGAAGCCCCCTGAGTCTTTCTGCTCCCCGTTTCTGACACTGAAATTCTTGCTTTAGAATTGCTCTTTGACTGGGGCTACCAAGCACCCCTTGGCTCTAGTGACTGGGTGTTAAGTTTGATTCCTGTTGCTTTTCCAGAGGAGATTGTCTGATCGGGAAACTTGTGGGGTTTGCGTTTTTCTAATTGTGTACTTAAACTTTTCCTGGGTTTTCTTTTTTCTAGTCTCTTCTAGATTTTTTAAGTCCAGCTTCACGACCACTATCTCCCTGTGTCCCCTTCCCCCATCTTGATGATACAGAGCTTTTCAGAAAGTGCAGGAGCAACATTGAGAGCGGTGGGGTCCTTAGGCCATCTTGTGGCTTTCTAAACAGCATTTCCTTGTATGTGGATAGAGTAAAAAGAAGTTTGTGAATCTGCCCTCCACCCTCTCCGCAACACATTTTTAAAATTGTAAGCCAAGCAAGACATTTGGAAACAAGTCCTAACCGGGAAGCTTTTCAAAAGCTCTGTTACAATAGGAAATGAGTAAGGAGGAAAAAAGTCTTTGTTTTTCCAAGTTGAGCCACAACCAGGAGGGAGAGTTTTAATGAAAACAGTCCTGACAGCAGCAAACGTGGTTTTACTGCAGTGAAATATCAGCTGGCGTAGCCAGGGAACTGAAGTCTTAACTTCCTGTTACTTCAGCTTTTGTGCACATATTGGAAATATTTGTTAAGAGGTCCTAAGGCCTGGCATTCATTTATTTAAATGAACTGAGAACAGTAAAGTCGCGCTGCAGTTTGGTGTTGTTGCTTAACTGAAACCTGCTTTTGTGTGTCACTAACCTATTCTGAAAGATCAAGCTTCTTGTCAAACTAGGCGTGTAGATCAAAGGGCAGGCTTCAGGGGTTTTTTGTTTCAAACTCTTTTGTTATTACCAACTTACAGTTGGGAATTCACTGTTCAATGAGCAAATTTTCACACTTTTTCTAGATTAAAAAAAGGGAAGGGATAATAGCCTTAAGAAGAATGTCTGGCTTTTCAGACTTTGGAGAGTTTAAACAAATTGCTTTATTCAAATTTGCTTTAGTCATTCAATTAACTTGACACATTTTTTTTAAAGTTAGATTTCTTTAATTATCAAAGCCAATGTGAAACAGGAACTCATTTATAATTTCTTTAAGGTTTTTTAATTAATAGTTCTTCACCCAGTTTTCGGTATGGGTTTTGAAAGTTTCTCATCTTCTCAATAGCGAAAGTAGTTTGTTTTAAATGTGCCCTTTTAAAAAACATTTTAAAAAATTAAATCTTCGGGGAAGGGAAACATCTGGCTGTAAACACTTAGGATTCTTGTGCGGTTTGATTGTGGCTGTTTGTTAAGCCTTAAGCTAAAGTGAATATGCAAGATCATTCATCTCTTTGTTAGAACTTGCTTTACTTTGTCTTTGGAGGGTTCTGCCTTCTCTGTAGCAACACTCGCAGTGCCTTCTGCCCCCTGCAGTCCAAAACTAAAAATGTGTCACCAAGTCAGCGTCCATTAAAAGGGTGGGTTAAAAAAAAGCCTTAAAAATACATGAGATGGTCTATCACTGTGAGGAATATTTTTCTTATTTCCTGTCAGGGTAAACTGGCTCGATTAAGGTTGAGTCATATTTTCAACTAAAAATTACATACTACAGAGGGAAAAAGTAGACAAAGCCAAATGCATCTCTTTAATTTTTTTGTTATTTTAATTAATTTCCCTAATGCAGAAATACTGGTGTTTTCAAACATGCTATAGTTTGTAATTCATTTATATTTTTAAGATTCTAGGTTGTCTTAACAAAAGGGAAATGTGTTTCCTTAGTTATTCAGAGTTGCCTATTGTAGTGCTGAAAGGAGAAGTTAATTGCATTTGTTATTTTTTTAAGTTCAAAATAATGTTTGAATTATCAGAAGGTCAGTTCTGCAGTTTTTTTGAACCCAGTCGATCTGTGATTTAAATATCCTCTGGCTTGTGAATTCTTAAAATTTTTGCCAGGATTAAAGTACTTACAAGCCTCGAGAACTTCCTCTGGGGGGGTGGTGCATATCCCGTTTTCTTTGTCATGCAATAATTTGACTGAACTCTGCCGATTGATATGGTAGTATTCTAGGTTCAGATTAAACTGGCAGTTGAAATTCAGGGGAAATCTTTAATCTGTTCAGTATTAGGCATGTCTGACCTTACTACCAGTGATAGAAAAATATTTTTGTGTAGCAGAACAGAAAACTTCAGTGGTTGTGTTTAATAAAAAATGCCTAGTGCTGTCCACTAAAAGTTGGTGTCTAATTTTGAATACATGTAGATAGCAATGAATAAGAAATGACCATGGAATTAGCAGAAAAATTTTAACACTAACTGGGTTAAGTACAGTCGGAAAATCTCCTTCCTTGTATCCGCTAAAAAATACATAAATCCTCCCTTTCATTTCAAACCTTCAGTGGAGGAAGGAGGAAGAACAACATTTAAGATGTACATTAGGAGACTGGTCAGATTGCTTTTCCTAGTTAGCAATGACCTTAAAAAGAAAGTTATCAGACACATTTCAACTGCCATGGCAACCTTCCTGTTTCAAATGTGGCAAGTTACTCACTTTGGGTGCAGTTTGTCTCCTCTGAAGGATTAGCTTTTCTGAGCATCATTCAAAAGGAATGTGAGAAGTTAATCAATCCTAGAGGAAAGCAGCTAAGAAAGGGCATCTGACAATTGGCTGAGACTATCCCATGCGGTACTAATCAAATTACCCTTGAGGACTTTACATGGACCCTGGGGATTTAGGACAGAAAACACTGGCCCTTTGCATCACTCTCAGTAGTTGAGAAAACACTGCACTGAGTGGTCAGAAGAAATGAGCTTTGCAGTAGCAGCTGTGCTCAGAAAAGCGATTGACAGCTGGCCTTTGTCCTTTCCCAGGTGTTGTTGCAGCATCTGGCAGTGAGACCGAGGATGAGGACAGCATGGACATTCCCCTGGACCTCTCTTCATCGGCTGGTTCAGGCAAGAGACGGAGAAGGGGCAACCTGCCCAAGGAATCCGTACAGATTCTCCGCGACTGGCTGTATGAGCACCGATACAATGCCTATCCCTCAGAGCAGGAAAAAGCCTTGCTGTCCCAGCAAACACACCTGTCTACACTACAGGTAAAGAAAGGGAGCAGGAGGCATACGCACACATTTTTATTTTCAAAGACATCATAGGGCATTCCTGTGTGCCAAGTCATTAAGCTTCTCTCTACTCAAAAAAAGAAGGAATATCTGTGAACTTTATAGTGCTAAAGCTATTAACTGGTTATTTTGAGAACACAAACACTTGACAGTCATCTGTCAGATAACGTTTCCTTTAATGCCTAAAAGAGCTTTCCTTTATGCAACAAACATAAAAAGGAGGTTAAACCGTACTCTATTGCCCAGGAAACTGGTTTGATATTTAAACAAGGACAGACTTCAGTGAGGTAATTCATGTTATGTCTGTTGACATAGTCATTTGACCTGGGAAGAATCAGTTACTGAGAGGAGTGGCCCTTTTCATACAGGAAAAGTTTCCCTGTAGTTGATTAACTTAAATGTCGGGGCAGTAGGTAATAGGTTCAAATGGGGGAGCATTAAAAGGTAAACCTCTCTCCCTCCCTAAAATCATTTTCAGGTGTTTGAGATTTTATTTGTATTAGAAGAGGAGATTTATGACAGGAGGCAGCTCTCTTTCTTGGCTGGGCCCAAATGCCTTGAAATAACATTGTAAGTCCAGAGCCTTTTCACGCTTTCTTGAAAACAAAGAGAGCTCACTTAGGCACCCCTGTGGAACATTCTCAGAACCTGTTGGCTGAGTGCTTGAGGAAAATGTTAAATCATACCAATATCATTTCAGGTCTGTAACTGGTTCATCAACGCCCGCCGCAGGCTCCTCCCTGACATGCTGAGAAAGGATGGCAAAGATCCAAATCAGTTCACAATTTCCCGCCGTGGGGCCAAGATTTCTGAAACCAGCTCTGTGGAATCAGTCATGGGCATCAAAAACTTCATGCCAGCGCTAGAGGAGACCCCGTTTCATCCCTGTACAGCTGGGCCAAACCCAATCCTAGGGAGGCCACTGTCTCCTAAGCCATCATCTCCAGGGTCGGTTTTGGCTCGTCCATCAGTGATCTGCCATACCACTGTGACTGCACTGAAAGATGTCCCGTTCTCCCTCTGCCAATCGGTTGGTGTGGGACAAAACACAGATATACAGCAGATAGCGGCCAGCAGCTTTACAGACACCTCGCTCATGTACCCAGAGGACACGTGTAAATCTGGACCAAGTACAAATACACAGAGTGGTCTTTTCAACACTCCTCCCCCTACTCCACCGGACCTCAACCAGGATTTTAGTGGATTTCAGCTTCTAGTGGATGTTGCACTCAAACGGGCCGCAGAGATGGAGCTTCAGGCAAAACTTACAGCTTAACCATTTTTCAAGCAAAACAGTTCTCAGAAATGTCATGATTGCCGGGGTGTGGCAAGAGATGAATTGCATTATTTTATATATTTTTTTATTAATATTTGCACATGGGATTGCTAAAGTGAAGCTTCCTGTTACTGAAATGTCTTCAATGGAATACAGTCATTCCAAGAACTTATAAACTCAAAGCTACTGTAGAAACAAAGGGTTTTCTTTTTTAAATGTTTCTTGGTAGATTATTGATAATGTGAGATGGTTCCCAGTATCATGTGATTTTTTTTTTTTTTTTCCTCCCTTTCCTCCCCTTTTTGGTGTTTTTTCAGACTGTGCAATACTTAGAGAACTTATAGCATCTTCTCATTCCCACGTGGAACCAGATGCCCACATACTGTCTAATTAATAAGTTTTCAGTTTTTTTCAAACAAGTATGAATCTAGTTGATTGATGCCTTTTTTCATGACATAATAAAAGTATTTTCTTTAAAAGTTATTGTCACACAGAGTATTTTGTTGAGAGAGACGCTTCTTAAAAAAAACCCGAGTAGGAATATGGCACCCCAATGAGCAGGAAGTTGGGGGTGCAGTGTGTGTTGGAGGGGTGGCACCAGCTCTTTGAAGAACTGTGGACAACAAGCCAGTATGTGTAAACAGGATGTGTGATATTTACTCTTGATAGGAAGCATAGCAGGCCCTTAAAGCTTTCCTTAAAACTGCATGGCAAATGGAAATGAAGTCCCTTGGTGATCTATCCTGTGTATTTTCAAACATGACCATATGAAAAGAAAACCCTTAAAGCATCTGCCTATGGCTTAAGTTTTCAGAAGTAAACAACACTCCTTGTTTCTCTCTTCCTTGTTACCCTTTAAAATAACCCTTGCTTGGTGCTACAGTTAGGTAAGCCCTTTGCTTTCAAATATAGCAGAATATCTGTAGAGAAATTGCTTCTTTAAAACATCTTAAAACTTTTTCGAAAATGTTGAGAAAAACAGTGTGGTTCTGTGTATGGTGGGATTGTTAGTTTATTAGGTAAGCATTTTCCAAGGTCACGGTATATGGAAAAAATGGTGCTATGTACAAGTGGACTTTGTTGGGATAGATAATCACTTATAAAGCCCGGATGGCCAGAAGGGAATTGGTGATGCTCCTTTCACTTATATGGTTGAGCAGATTTGTCACATGCCACAAAACCATTCTTTGTAGTCATGCTTAGTATGAGGTTTCTTTGTTGTCATAGTCATGTTCTTTCCAGCCCTGCCACAGCTACGAATTGTCTAAGTTTGAGAGCTCATCAGAGCTTCATTATTGTTCAAAGAATGTAGAAAAATTCTTCCAAATTTAAGTTTCTCTAATTTTGAAACCCTATTTTAGAAAGTCCCTATTGTAGAAAGAACTGAAGCCAAAGACTTTTTTGTAAGTGAAAGAGAAAAACTGACAGTGACCACACACAAGAGGTGTAGAAAGGTAAGAGGAAGATGTGCTCTAGCCTGTGGGAGGTTGCAGCTTTGAAGGGCGTATCAGCATGGAGTGCTCTGGTCCCACCTGAGAGGGTCACAGAAATACTAATAAAGTAAATACAAGGAACAAAATATTGGTAAAAATAAAATAAGGTGATTAAGAATTATTGCTGGCCAGGCATGGTGGCTCACGTCTATAATCCCAGCACTTTGGGAGGTGGAGGCAAGGGGATCACTTGAGCCCAAGGGTTCGAGACTAGCCTGGATAACTTGGCAAGCCATTGTCTCTACAATAAAAATTTAAAAAGTAGCCAGGCATGGTGGCGTGCGCCTGCGGTTCCAGCTACTTGGAAGGCTGAGCAGGAAGAATCACCTGAGTCCAGCAGGTTGAGGGTGCGGCGGCTGTAAGCATGCCACTGCACTCCAGCCTGGGCAACAGAATGAGACTCCTACTCAAAAAAAAAAAAAAAAAAAAAATCACTGCTTGCTCCAATAGCTAGTTCAAAGGCTGACAATTTTGCTTTTGTACAGATATGGGAAACCAGCAAATCCTGAAAGCCTTCCACAGATGGAGGAAAAAAGAAGCAATATGAGTCATTTAAAAGAAAAAAGCTGACAAGTGTCGATGAAACCAGAAGGTTTAAAAAAAAGCTCACCCTAAATTACCTGTTTTAATTTTTTCCCTGTTGAGGTTGTTATAGATCTTGTTTGGTAGTAGTTAATGTATTTTAAGTCTAAGTCGTTATTTAAAAACAGGTAAATGTAATGAAAAAGGTAAATGTGAAAAGCTATTCATATCAAAGCCAAATAGAAATGATTTTTATGGTTATAATTTGCATGGTGCAGTATATCTTTGTTTACTTTTAACCTGTTTCTCTGTTTGTGTTAAAGTTCATCTCATATAGCATCTAGATAGCTGGGTCTTGTTTTTTTATGTTTCACAGTCTCAGCCTTTTACTTAAGAGTCCTTGTCAATGTACATTTACTGTGATTATTGATATGTTTGGATTCCGTTTACCATTTTTTTTCTTTCTCTGTTCCTCTTTTTCTGTTTTCTTTCAGGTTAGTTGAATTTTTTTAGTGTTTTAATTTTCCTATTGGTTTCTAACTATACTCTGTATTATGTTTTTAATGGTTCTAGGGATTACAACATCTTTAATTTATTGCAATCTATTTAGGGTTAATATTACACAACTTTTACCTCTCTTCCTTTTTGTTTTTTCAATATAGTACAGCAACACATATGATAAACCCAGAAGTACAATGCTATAAGTTTTGCTTTTAACAGGAATGTGTCATTTAAATGATTAAGAGAAAAAGTAATGCATTTCTTTTATTTTGCCAAATATTTACCATTTCTGGTATTTTTTTTTTTTTAACTCATTTTTACTTTTTTTTAGTTGGAATCTCACCCTGCCACTCAGGCTGGAGTGCAATGGCATGCTCAAGGCCACTGCAGCCTCAACCTGTTAAACTCAGGCGATCCTTCCGCCTCAGCTGTCCAAGTAACTGGAACTACAGGCGTGCACTACCTAATTTTTGATTTATTGTAGAGATGAGATCTTGCCAAGTTGCCCAGGCTAGGTTCGAACCTCTGGGCTTAGGCATTCCTCTTGCTTCGGCCTCTCAAGGTACTGGGATTACAGACTTGAGCCACCGTGCCCTGCCCTGGTGTTCTTCATTCCTTCCTGTAGATCTCAGTGACATATGGTGTCATTTCTCTTCAGCGTGAATAATTTCTTTTTTTTTTGAGTTGGAATCTATATCGCCCAGGCTGGAGTGCAGTGGCACGCTCACAACCACCGCAGCCTCAAACTGCTAGGCTCAGGCTATCCTTCTGCCTCAGCTTTCCAAGTAGCTAGGACTACAGGTACACACCACCATGCCTGGCGGATTTTTTTATTTGTTGTAGAGATGAGGTCTCTCCAAGTTGCCCAGGCTGGTCTCAAACCCGTGGGCTCAGGCAATCCTCTAA
>NW_007261575.1:7550-24628 GCF_000164805.1 Carlito syrichta | reverse complement strand
GCCCACGGGTTTGAGACCAGCCTGGGCAACTTGGCGAGACCTCATCTCTACAATAAATCAAAGAATTAAGCCGGGCGTGGTGGTGCGTGCCTGTAGTTCCAGCTACTTGGAAGGCTGAGCCGGAAGGATCGCCTGAGCCCAGCAGGTCAAGGCTGCGGTGCCCGTTAGCATGCCACTGCACTCCAGCCTAGGTGATAGAGTAAGACTCCAACTCAAAAAAAAAAAAAAAAAAGGGGGTTTAGCATAAATTTGATATTTGGCATTGGGCTCTTACACGTAGTTATTATATGTGAAGCCCAAGTCCCTAACTAGTAGACCTGAAAACACTGCATGCAGGAAGGTAAACAGTCATTTGTATTAAACCAAAAAGTAAAATTTATCTCTGGAAGCTGGCCAGAGAGCAAAAAGCAATATTAAGAGATCAGAGTTGTAAGTCTAATTAAGCTCATTAACAGGATAATGTGTCAAGCCTTGACCTCTAAAAATCGTGACCTCTAATTAAAATTGGACTGGCTTCTGGGCTGAGTTTGACGATTCAGAGGCTGAAAAGAGAAAACATTCAACAAGTGCTTTGTAGCTGAAAGAAGAGCAGTAACTTAGGGTTGGTGGTCATAATAGCACAGCTGACAAATAAGAGAAGCTTGATACATCAATGAATAAAAATAATAAGTCGATTTAACCAAATGTCAAGGGAATAGGGTTTTTGAATGAAATGTTTTGTAGACACCAACAGAATTGTGCAACCTTTGAAGCATTGTGTGGATGACTTGCAAATGAAATCAAATCCCGTGATGGAAATTTACTCAGTTTTGGAAAGAACCTATTTATAGACAGACATTTAATGTAGCATACAGGTAAGGCTAAGGAAACCATGGAGGGATTTGAGAAGATAAATTGGTAACCCAGGAAGTGTCAGCTTGTTCTGTTTTTTTTAGAACATTATAGACCAGGCATGATAGCTCATGCTTATAATCTCAGCATTTGGGAGGCCAAGGCGGAGGATTGCTTGAGCTCAGGAGTTAGTGACTAGCCTAGGCAAAATAACGAGCCCTTGTCCCTACAAAAAAATTTAAAAATTAGCTGGGTGTGGTGGCATGCTCCTGTAATCCAAACTACTTGGAGGCTGAGGTGGAAGGATCGCTTGAGCCTAGGTGGTTGAAGCTGCAGTGAATCTAGACCACAGAGAGAGACCCCCTACTAAAAAAAAAAAAAAAAATTCCAAACTATTGTCTTTATAAATAAAATTACTGAAACTTGAATATGTTCTCATTTGATCAGATTATTCAAACTTAGGATCTTAGGACAAATTCAACTCTTCTGTCTTGTCTCAGATTATTGATTATATATATATATATTTTAATACTGTAAAGGCATAGGTTTTCTCCATATAAATTTTATTTTTATTTTTATTTTTTTTCAGTTGGAGTCTCACTCTGTCGCCCAGACTGGAGTGCAGTGGCCGCTCCCAGCCACCGCAACCTCGACCTGCTGGGCTCCGGCGATCCTTCTGCCTCAGCCTTCCAAGTAGCTGGAACTACAGGCGCATGCTACCACGCCCGGCTAATTTTTGATTTATTGTAGAGATGAGGTCTCGCCAACTTGCCCAGGCGGGTCTCGAACCCGCGGGCTCAGGCAATCCACTCACCTCAGCCTCCCAAAGGCGTGGGATTACAGGCTGAGCCACCGAGCCTGGCTTCTCCATATAAATTTTAATGTGAGGATAAGGCTTTCAGAAACTAGACATTGATTGATCTACAATCAGAGATAGATATTAAAATTTTTACGTATGCCTCATTTAAAAAATAGGCTTACTTTTTCATTTATTACCCAGTCTTATCATTCATACTTTGTTGCTTTAGTTCTTTCAAAATTATTTTCATTTTGAAATCTGATTGAAGCCGGGATCGGTGGCTCAGCCTGTAATCCCGCGACTTTGGGAGGCTGGGGTGAGTAGATTGCCTGAGCCCGCGGGTTCGAGACCCGCCTGGGCAACTTAGTGAGACCTCATCTCTACAATAAATCAAAAATTAGCCGGGTGTGGTAGTGCACACCTGTAGTTCCAGCTACTCGGAAGGCTGAGGTGGAAGGATCGCCGGAGCCCAGCAGGCTGCGGTGGCTGGGAGCGGCCACTGTACTCCAGTCTGGGTGACAAAGTGAGACTCCAACTCAAAAAAAAAATCTGATTGATCAAATGAGTGAAAAGTTTGTATATTACATTAGTCAACATTTTCCCCATAACCCACTTGTACAATAAATCTGGACAATCTAGACCATCACTTATTTTAAATGATTTACTTAAGTTTGCCCAGTATGTTGACTAGCTTGATTCAGTCATTTCCCAATGTGTACATGTATCCAAACATCATGTTGTATACCATAAATATATACAACTGTAGTTAACTGAAAAAATAAAAGTAAGAAACTTCAAACAGACAAAAAGTAGCCCTTCTCATTGTAGTATTATTTTCTGGTATCTGTAAATCCAGTATTGAAGTGAAAAGATTAGACTAATTTAATATGGACAGACTCGGTGACTCAGCCTGTAATCCCAGCACTTTGTGAGGCTGAGGCGAGTGGATGGTCTGAGGTCATGGGTTCAAGACCTGCCTGGGCAACTTGGCGAGACCCTTGTCTCTACAATAAATCAAAAAAATTAGCCGGGCCTTTTATTGCACCCCTGTAGTTCTACTTGTAAGGCTGAGGCAGAAGGATCACCAGAGCCCAGCAGGTCAACGCTGGGGTGGCTGTGAGTTGTACCACTGCACTCCAGCCTGGACGACAGAGTGAGACTCCCAACTCAAAAAGAAATAAATAAATAAAATAAAAATTGATATTTGGTATTGTATGATATCAATATAATATATTATTGTAAAGATACTATTTATTGAACTCCTTATACTATATTATTGTAGATTATGTTACTATTATATTTTTGGAACGCCTTACATACAAATCTCATTTGGTGCTCACAACACGGATGGAAGGTGTTATTCCCATCTTGTAGCAGAGGAACAGACTAAGCTCAAAGCTCAAAGTCGGGTTACCAGCTGTAATGGATCCCACGTGAGCTGGCAGATGCTGCCAGCTCACACTCTTTCCACACACTCCGTCTGAAATGAAACAGCTCAGAACTGTCCCCATGTTTATGATACTGTTTGATAAAGATTTAGGGTGGCTTTGGCAGATAACCATGTGCAAGTTGTATTTTCCAAGTACCTCAACTGATTTTTTCTGCTGTCAAATGACTCCCTCCCCTCCCCCGCTCCACTTCCTTCTTACCACATCTGCTTCTTGGGGCGACTTGCAGGATCTGACACATCCTCCTGGTTTCCTACGTCTTATGACTAGCCGGTGTCTGAAAGAATGAAGAACTCCTCCAAGCCAAGAAATCTGTTTTGTAGCTTCTCCGTGTAAGTATTCACTTAACACTTAATCTGCTATTCAATGCATTTCATTTCCCTTTCTAGGTATCAACTTTCTGTGCCTGCAACCTTGGGCTACTACAAGTAAGTCTCTGTTTTTTATTTGGGCTCTGTTAGAATCTTCAGATGTATCCTGGTTCCTATAGCTTACCCTGTGTGGTGCCCTTCAATTTCCTCTCTACAAAACTCATGGCTTTTAAGCTCTATTTCCCCAAACAGAGGTGAAGCACGACTCTTGTACAAATACTCACAGTTTCAAATCCCCCTGCATTAAAAGGAAAGTGAAGATTTATGACAATTCCTTCCCACCCCTCTCTCCAACCTCAAAACATCCACCTTCTTTGAAACCAGGCAATGCACGTTCTTTAAAGCCAGAAGTCTTCAGTGGTATACACCATGGGGTATAAAGGCCAGCTTTTAAAATAAATAAATACCTCCATGCAAAGAAATTAAAGCAGACTATTGCTTTTCTTTCAGAGACCTAAGATACAACAGGAATACATTTAACCTGTGAAAGTTGTTTGAAAGAATTGCCACTTGATTTGGTGAAATGAGTTGCTTTTCGCAGGCAGGTGCTGCCCTGATTCGCCGACTCCATGTTAATTTGAGCCTGCAGAGGTACCTTTGATCAGCTCTCAGAGCCTCGCCAGCTTCCCGAGTTTGCTCGGGAAACATCAAAAGGCTGTATAGCAGACTCTAATCTCAGTCTTCCTGTTTTTAGGCCTGCCCACCAGGTTCCCACATAACAGCCTGGTTTCCTTGAAGGTATTTTCCCGCATCATCCTCCACTGTTTTTCCTGTAGCTATACCGGGTGTCAGGACCTAAATCCACATCAAGGGGGTTATCCAGTCTCTGCAAAGGGAGATACTCTGTGCTCAGGCTCATTTTCAGTGACCTGTGTGTGAGTGTCAAGTAATGCCTGCCTGCCTGATGCTGAAAGTTACAGGAGGAAACAGTTCGGCTTGGGGAAACTTTATTATTGTAATGCAGTTACTAAATGTAACATGTTCTGTCCATGAAGAGGACAATCAGGTAATAGATTTGGGTGACAGTAACGGGGACTCTGGCAATGTAAGTTCTGAGTTAGAAACATATGACACCATTCCTTATGAAGTCATATTTATTTTCAAAAAAACTTCTGGCTCTGCATCACCTTGTGGTAGGTCAGATAGCCTGAAGTCCCTTTTTTTTTTTTTTTAATTGACCTCTTATCTTTTTTACTCTCATTATAGGTCCATACTTGCCCTTGAACTTTATTTCCTTTTCAGGGTCAAATATATTTTTGGCCTCTGGAATTTTATGTCCCCATATTTGGATTTTTAAAAATCACTTATTGTTTACATTGCATTGGGAGGTATTTTAAAACCACTAGGGGGACTGAACATGTATAGCTGCCAACAAATTATTTGGCTTCTCTAAACCTGGATGTCTTTATCTCTCACTTGGTAAACAAACAAACAAAACTAAATTAATTAAAAAAAAAACCCAAATACCTAAATTTCAAGGTTGTTGAGGATTAAATGAGGTAACAATGTGAAAACTCTAGAAGTTTTCGAGCAAAGCTGATTGACCTACAAATGCGTGTTACTGTTGGATCTTAGATAGAGCAAATCTCTCTGGGTCAGGTTCCGACTCCTGCTTCCACCTGCTACCTAGTGGGTGAATGTCCCTAAACCAACCAGCTTCTGCCCTTGAGCTGGCCCTGCCAGCCTTGACTGTACCTATTTCCTCTATCTATAGACCACCTTTTTCCAGTTTCTTACAACAGCAGCAGATAAGTTCCCTTTCCCCTGATCTTTTTGCTTTCTTTATTAGACTGGAAAATATAGTTTATTTAGAAGGTGAATGAGAGAGAGTGAGAAGAGATTCGGTTCCCCAAGGTAGGGGAGGGGACCAAACATGTCGGCCATAGCTCAAAAGAGACACGTGGACATACCAGAGTTTAACAAAGCAATGGCAAATGGCTGCTTGAAGTTGAATGCTTTCAAACCTTCCTTTTGGAGGAGGAGGCAGGTCATTAAGGCGATTGGGTGGTGGTCTTTTTCACATCATCAATAAAGGGGAAAGGTAAGCACAGGTACTGACATCAGACGATGGGAGCAGGCGACAAGCCTCCTTCTTTCTTGCCTAGGATGTTATACCAGGGCTTCAGAAATGGGCTGTAGGCTGGAGAGAGTGGTAGCTGTTATACTGATGACAGACGAGGTCATCATCTCTGAAACGAAGCTCTTTGATTTTGATTGGCAATATTTCTACAACGTTGAACATAACAACAGTTCTTTTTTTTTATTTTTATTTTTTGAGACAGGGTCTTGTTCCGTTGCCCAGGCTAGAGAGCATTGATGCATTACTGGCTTACCACAGCCTCAAATTCCTAGGCTCAAGTGATCCTCCTGCCTCAGCCTCCCAAGTAGCCAGGACTGCCAGATCCTAATTACTAAAGGGCTGACCATCCAGAGCTTCTGACTTGCTGTCTTCTCCCTTGGGGCTCACATAGGTAGAATGTTCTGAAGAGGTCTCAGTTTGCTGTTCGTGCTTTTGATCTATTACAGCAGAATCAGCTCCTGCTGCGGAAGAAAGAGTACCATGCTCAGCGGCAGAAGACCTAGGTTTAACACTAGGCTAGCATAATTCTAGCTGGGGAGAACTTTTCTGAGCTAGTCTTCTCACCAGTAAAGTGAAGGGTTGAATCAGGGGATCTCTTAGGCCTCTGAAAGCTCTAACTTTCTGAGGACATAAATAATATATATAGGCTGGGCTCAGTGACTCAGCCTGTAATCCCAGCACTTTGGAAGGCTGAGGCAAGTGGATTGCCAGAGCCCATGGGTTTGAGACCAGCACAGCCAACTTGGTGAGACCTCGTCTCTACAATAAATCAAAAATTAGCCAGGCGTGGTAGCGCGTGCCTATAGTTCCAGCTACTTGGAAGGCTGAGGCGGAAGGATCATCAGAGCCCAGCAGGTCGACGCTGGGGTGGCTACGAGCATGCCACTGCACTCCAGTCTGGGCGATGGAGTGAGACTCCAACTCAAAAATTAAAATAATAATAATAATAATACATATAGATCTAGTAGTAGTGTAGGTTATTTGAAATCAATAAAAAGGCCGGACTCGGTGGCTCAGCCTGTAATCCCAGCACTTTGGGAGGCCGAGGCGAGTGGATTGCCTGAGCACGCGGGTTCGAGACCAGCCTAGGCAACTTGGTGAGAATTCGTCTCTACAATAAATCAAAAACTAGCCTGGTGTGGTAGCACGTGTCTGTAGTTCTGGCTACTTGGAAGGCCGAGGCGAAAGGATTTCAGGAGCCCAGCAGGTCGAGGTTTCATTTCAAGTAGAAGTAATGGGAACTGATGTGAAGAGGAAGCATGCCCTGACACAATGAGCAGAGAGTAGAGGGTGAGGATGGTGCAGGGTGGAGGTGGTGGGGGACAGAGAGAACAGGGTGGAAGAGGAGATTGAGGAAGGAAGCAGGGGTGCACGGTGACCTGGTAGCTAGAGAGTGCCATGCCAGCCCAGCCAAGACCAGGGTGATGTTCCTCACTGGAAGCGGAAGATGACAAAACCTCAAGGATCTCCAAGGGAGGCCAGGCATGGTGGCTGACACCTGTAATTCTGGCATTTTGGGAGGCCAGGGTAGGAGAATGGCTTGAGCCCAAGAGTTCAAGACAAGCTTGGGCAACATAGCGAGATCTCATCTCCACCAAAAAAATCAAAAAATTATCCAGGCATGGTAGTGCACACCTGTAGCCCCAGTTACTGGAGAGGCTGAGGAGGGAGGATCGCTTGAGCCCAGGAGTTCAAAGCTGCAATGAACTGTGGTCATGCCACCGTACTCCAGTCTGGGTGACAGAGTGAGACACCAACTCAATAAAAAAAAAAAAAAAAAAAAAAGAACCTCCAAGGACAAAAAACTTGGAGTTGCTTAGGAAAATAACTGTGATTGTGTCCATGTAAACTTAGTGAGAAATCAAGGAGCATTTGAAACCAGGAGAGGAAACAGCCTTATGACTACAGGGAAAACAACGGGCAGCCTTTGCAGTTAGGATGTAATGCTGTCCCCTTCAGAGCAGCTGGGCAACCGTGTGCTTTAGCATTAAGGACGTTTGAAGTAAATGTTGCTTCAGAGAGAGCTGCAGCTATGCAAGGCTTTGAGTTCCGGACTGCTGGAGGCTAAGTGCAGAGGGGTGGGTGGGCAGTGTGGGGTGGGAGAGGTGGTGAAGCAGGCAGGTAGGTAGGAATAGAGCACTATGGAGCCTTTGAAAGAGATCCAAAGTCCCCAACCCTAGCTGTGCCCCGACTCTCCTGACAGATGCTTTCCAGTGCAGGTGTCTAAGCTTCACCCTGGGCCTGCTCTGGAATGTGTAAGGCCCAGGGCAAAGTACACATGGACTCCTTCAAAAACAGGAGGGAAAGTACTGTTAAAGCTGTGCAAATGTTTTTTTTTTCTTTCTGTAGGCTCGTCTTGGTGTTTTCTATTTACTGTTTAATGTTCCTGTAAGTAGAGAAAACTACATTGTTAAATTGTTAGCATGAATTTTTGTCATCTATTCTGATCTTGTGCAATGCTAGTTTTAAGTGGAAATATAACTTGTATGTAGAATCACCCACATTACACAGCTTTATTGCTTACATATGTACATGTTTTGTTCCTACTAGAAACAGTGGAAATATGGCATAAAAATAGCTAAACTGTTTTGTTTTCTTCGTTTTTTGAAAAGATTTTGAGTCGGAGTATCACTCTCTCACCCAGGCTTGAATACAGTGGCATGATCATGGCTCACCACAGCTTTGACCCCTTGGCCTTGGGTAATCCTTCCACCTCAGTCTCCTGAGTAGCGGGACTACAGGCACATGCCACCATGCCCAGCTTATTTTTTGAGAGACGAGGTCTCACTCTGTTGTGTAGACTGGTCTCCAGCTCCTGAACTCAAGCAGTCCTCCTGCCTCCTGCCTCGGCCTCCCAAAGTGCTGGGATTACAGGCGTGAGCCACCAAGCTCGGTCTTCACTCCTTAGTATCCTCTTGTCCTACTGACACTACCATTGACTTACTAAGGAAGGACTGAAGGAAAAAGGAACTAAGGGCTGCCTTGGTTTTCCATTTTCTTCCATGTCATTGTTTTCAGCATACTTGATTGGCTAATACAGGCATCACTTGTTTTATTCTTTGCTTTACAGTGCTTTCCAGAGAGTGCATATTTTACAAATGAAAGTTTGTGGCAGTCCTTCATCAAGCAAGTTTATTGGAACCATTTTTTATGTGCTCACTTCCTGTCTCTGTCGCATGTGCTCACTTCCCGTCTCTGTCGCACTTTGGTAATTCTTGCAATATTTCAAACATTTTCACTATTATTATTATTATTATCTATTTATTTATTTTTTTGAGTCTGAGTCTCACTCTGTCGCCCAGGCTGGAGTGCAATGTCACACCTATGGCCACCGCAGCCTTGACCTGCTGAGCTCAGGTGATCCTTCCGCCTCAGACTTCCAAGTAACTGAAACCACAGGCATGCACCACTACGCCTGGCTAATTTTTTGATGTACTGTAGAGATGAGGTCTCACCAAGTTGTCCGGGGTGGTCTTGAACCTGTGGGCTCAGGCAATCCTCTCACCTCAGCGTCCCAAAGTGCTGGGATTATAGGCATGAGCCTGCACACCTGGCCCATTTTCATTATTATTATATTTGTTAGGGTGATCTATAATCAGTGACCTTTGTACCATTATAATTGTTTTGGAGTGTCACAAACTGTACCCTTATAAGACAGTGGACTTAGTAAGTGTTGTGTGTGTTCTGACTGCGTCACTGGCTGGCTTTTCCCTGTCTCTTTCTCTCCTGTTCCCTGTTCTCTGAGACACAATAATATTGAAACTAGTCCAGTTAATAGCCCTATACTGGCCAGGCACGATGGCTAACGCCTATAAACCCAGCACTTCGGGAGGCCAAGGTGAGAGGATTGCCTGAGCCCAGGGGTTTGAGACCAGCCTGGGCAACTTGGTGAGACCACATCTCTACAATAAACCAAGAAAAATTAGGTGGGTGTGGTGGCACGTGCCTGTAGTTCCAGCTACTTGGAAGGCTGAGGCAGAAGGATCTCCTGAGCCCCGTAGTTCAGGACTGTGGTGGCCATGAGTGTGCCACGGCACTCCAGCCTGGGTGACAGAGTGAGACTCCGACTCAAAAAAAAAAAATAGTGCTATACTGGCCTCTAAGCATTCAAATGGAAGGAGGTCACACATCTTTCACTTTCAATCAAAAGCAAGAAAAGATTAAGCTTACTAAGGAAGGCATGTCAAAAGTTGAAGCAGGCCAAAAGCTAGGCCTCTGGTGCCCAACAGCCAAGTTATGAATGCAAAGGAAAAGTTCTTGAATGGAATTACAATGCTACTCCAGTAAACACACAAATGATAAGAAAGGCTGTTATAGTCTTATTGCTGATATGGAGAAAGTTTGAGTGATATGGATAAAAGATCAAACCAGCCACAGCATTCCCTTAAGCAAAGGCCTAGTCCAGAGCAAGGCCCTAACTCTCTTCAATTCTTTGAAGGCTGAGAGAGGTGAGGGAGGTGTAGAAGAAAGGTTGGAAGCTAACAGAGACTTGTTCAGGAGGTTTAAGGGAAGAAGCCATCTCCAATGCACGAAAGTACAAGGAGAAGCAGCCAGTGAGGATGGAGAAGACACAGCAAGCTATCCAGAAGATCTTCCTAAAGTAATTGATGAAAGTAACTACACTAATCAACAGATTTTCAACATAGACAAAACTGCCTATCTATAACTAAAGAAGATAAGTTCATGCCTGGCTTTAAGGCTTCAAAGGACAGGCTGACTCTTGTTAGGGTGTCAGCAGGTGGTGACTTGACTTGTACTTGAAACCAATGTTCATTAACATTCTGAATGTCCTAGGCCCTCAAGAATTATGCTAAATCTACTCTTCCTGTGCTCTATAAATGGAACAACAAAACATAGATGACAGTGCATCTTTTTATAGCATGGTTTACTGAATATTTTAAGTATAGTGTTGAGATCTACTGCTCAGGAAAAAAGATTCTTTCCAAAATATTACTGCTCACTGACAGTGTACCCAGTCACCAAGAGTTCTGATGGAAATGTACAAGGAGATTAATATTGTTTTCATGCCTGCTAACACAATATCCATTCTGCAGCCCCTGGATCAAGGAGTAATTTTAGCATTTCTTATTATTTAAGAAATATATAATCTTATTATTTAAGAAATATATTTAATAAAGCGATTGCTGACATAAGTAGTGATTTCTCTGATGAATCTGAGCAAAAGAAATTGAAAACCTTCTGGAAAGTATTCACTATTGTAAATGCCATTAAGAACATTCATAATCCCAGCACTTTGGGAGGCGGAGGCAAGAGGATTACCTGAGCCCAGGGGTTTGAGACCAGCCTGGGCAACATGGCGAGAACTTGTCTCTACAAAAAGTAAAAAAAAAAAAAAAAAAAAATAGCTGGGTGTGGTGGCGCATGCCTGTAGTTCTAACTACTTGGAAGACTGAGATGGAAAGATCACCTGAGCCCTGCATGTCGAGTCTGTGAGTCTATAGTAGCTGTGAATATGCCACTGTACTCCAGCCTCCAACCCGGGTGACAGTGAGTTTCTGACTCAAAAAGAATGTTCATGATTCATGGGAGGAGTTCATTATCTCAACATTAACAGGAGTTTAGAGAAGTTGTTTTTTTTTTTTTTTGAGTTGGAGTCTCACTTCATTGCCCAGGCTAGAGTGCAGTGGTATGCTCATGGCCACCCCAGCGTCAACCTGCTGGGTTCAGGCAATCTTTCTGCCTCAGCCTTCCAAGTAGCTGGAACTACAGATGCGGGCTACCACGCCCGGCTATTTTTTTTTTTTTTTTTTTTAGAGACGAGGACTTGCCGTGTTGTCCAGGCTGATCGCGAACCTGCGGGCTCAGGCAATTCTCATACCTCAGCCTCCTAAAGTACTGTGATTACAGGCTTGAGTCACCGCGCCAGGCCAGAAGAAATTGATTTTAACCCTCATGGCTAATTTTGAGGGGTTCAAGACTTCAGTGGATGAAGTTACTGATGTGGAAATAGCAAGAGAACTAGAAACAGAAGTGAAACCTGGAAGATATGACTGACTTGTTACAATTTCATGACAAAACTTGGATGAATAAGGAGTTGACTCTTGTGGGTGAGCAAAGAAACTGGTTTCTTAAGATGGACTGTATTCCTGGTGAGCATGCTGTGAAAGTCGTTGAAATGATAGGAAAGGACTTAGAATATTCTACCAACTTAGTTGATAAAGCAATGGGAGGATTTGAGAGGACTGACTCCAATTTTGAAAGAAGTTCTAAGGCCGGGCTTGGTGGCTCAGCCTGTAATCCCGCACTTTGGGAGGCCAAAGTGAGTGGATCGCCTGAGCCCGCGAGTTCGAGACCCGCCTGGGCAACTTGGCGAGACCTCATCTCTACAATAAATCAAAAAAATTAGCCGGGTGTGGTCACACGCGCCTGTAGTTCCAGCTACTTGGAAGGCTGAGGCAGAAAGATTGCCTGAACCCAGTAGGTCGATGCTGGGGTGGCCGTGAGCATGCCACTGCACTCCATCTCGAGCGATGGAGTGAGACTCCAACTCAAAAAAAAAAAAAAAAGAAAGAAAGAAATAAGTTCTACTATGGATTAAATGCTGTCAAGTAGCGTTGAATGCTACAGAGAAATCTTTCATGAAAGGAAGAGTCCATTGATGCGGCAGAATTCCCTGTTCTTTTATTTTGAGATGACTTACCGCAGCGCAGATCCAAATACAGGGCCCTCTGAGGGTGGAGCCCTAGGCAACTGTGGGGGTGTACGTCCATGAGCGATCCAGACCCACCACAGCATTTCTCAGTTCAGATCTTACTTCAGACTGGTAACATCCAGATTTTATATCAAGGTTGTCATTTGAAGGCAGAGTGAGAAAATGTGAGGAAGCGCCAGGCCTCACACAATGTTTCTAAAGGCTTAGGTGAAAAGACAAAGGAAAAGAACTCTGGGTGGTCCTTTCTTTCCCATTCCTCCTGAGTCTTCATTTTCTGTGTTAGTGGAGGATTTCACCCCAACTAAGCTGCAGGCCAGTGCTGGAGAGACTCTGAAGGGGTCACTCCATTTTGGTAATTTTACGAGTGAGTTGGGCCAACTTGAGGTGTTGAGGAGGGATATATTCTTTCTCCCCATCCCGCATTTTGCCTTGAAGCTTTGGGAACCTCAGCACCATGATAGAAACCAGGCTGAGGACAGTGCTTACTCCTCTGACCCCAAAATGGGCAGTGGGGGCTGGAGGGCTGGAATCCAGTGTCATCTGCAATCAAATCTACCTAGATAAATCCTAAACCCACTTATGGGGAAGACTTGGGAAGAACACGCAATCTATTCTCGATATCAAAGCTAGTACTTTGTCCTATATTCAGGCCCAGACGTAGATTGGGTGGTATCCATACTATTTTTTCACATCCTTTCCTCGGAATGGAAACCCAAGAGAGTAGTTCACAAAAAGTAGTGCTGTCAGGAGAAGGAAGATTGCTTGAGTCTAGTAATATGATTGATACTTTGCAGAGCGTAAGAATCACTAAAATGGTTTGGTTGCTCAGTGCTTGGCAAGCCTTTAATATTGTGGCCTCCTTAGAAAGCAAAAACCAGTCGGGCTCGGTGGCTCAGCCTGTAATCCCGCGCTTTGGGTGGCTGAGGTGAGTGGTTCGAGACCCGCCTGGGCAGCTTGGCGAGACATCATCTCTACAATAAATCAAAAAAAATTAGCCGGGTGTGGTAGTGTGTGCCTGTAGTTCCAGGTAACTAGAAGGCTGAGGCGGAAGGATCGCCTGAACCCAGCAGGCCAAGGCTGCGGTGGCCATGAGCATGCCACTGCACTCCAGCCTGGACGACAGAGTGAGACCCCAACTCAAAAAAAAAAAAAAAAGAAGAACAACAACAAAACTCATGGCTTAGCCTAGAACTCAGGACAAAACTTCCTAGACAAACTTCCTTCAGACAAGGTATGTACAGATGTGAGATCAGGAACTACTGTGTCCATTGTGTCACTAGAACAAAAACCAAGTCAAAGAAGGTGCCAATGCAAAGGTAGAGCAAATAAATGAAGTTTAGTAGCCTTATATCATAAACATCATAAAGGTCTTTCCTCCCTTTCTTCTTTTTCTCTCTCTCTCTCTTTTTTTTTTTTTTTGATTGGAGTCTCACTCTGTTGCCCAGGCTGGAGTGCAGTGGCACACTCATGGCCACTGCAGCCGCCACCTGTTGGGCTCAGGTGATCCTTCTGAGTAGCTGGAACTACAGGCTCGTGCTACCACACCCAGCTAATTTTTTATTTATTGTAGAGTCGAGGTCTCGCCAAGTTGCCCCAGCTGGTCTCAAACCCCGCGGCTCAGGCAATCCACTCACCGTGGCCTCCCAAAGTGCTGGGATTATAGGCTGAGCCTCTGAACCTGGCCTCTTTTTTTTTTTTTTTGAGTCAGAGTCTCACTGTAGCCCAGACTGGAGTGCAGCAGTATGCTCTTGGCCACCACAACCTCCACCTGCTGGGCTCAGGTGATTCTTCTGCCTCAGCATTCCAAGTGGCTGAAACCACAGGCTTGTGCCACCATGCTCAGCTGATTTTTTAAAATTTTGTTTATTGTAGAGACGAGGTCTCGCCATGTTGCTCAGGCTGGTCCACGAACCCCTAGCTCAGGTAATCCTCTTGCCTCTGCCTCCCAAAGTGCTGGAATTAGAGGGGTGAGCTACCGTGCCCAGTTCCTTCCTTTCTTCTTAATTGTGACTGGTTGTATCATAACTGACACAGGGTCTTACACCACATTGAACACTAATGCATCTACGGCAAGCACTTGAGTTTTCCAGGAGCAGTATGGAACCACCTATTCACATTTTTCATCCATATATAATTGTCATTAAGAACCAACACCCGCCGGGCTCGGTGGCTCAGCCTGTAATCCCACGCTTTGGGAGGTTGAGGTGAGTGGATTGCCTGAGCCCGAGGGTTCAAGACCCGCCTGGGCAACTTGGTGAGACTTCATCTCTCCAATAAATCAAAAGATCAGCCGGGTGTGGTAGCGCATGCCTGTAATTCCGGCTACTCGGAAGGCTGAGGCGGAAGGATCGCCAGAGCCCAGTAGGCGAGGCTGCGGTGGCCGGGAGCGGCCACTGCACTCCAGTCTGGGCGACAGAGTGAGACTCCAACTCAAAAAAAAAAAAAAAAAAGAACAAACACCTGTTTGAAAGATATTTGGCCAGGGTTAAACAAGTGATCTCTGACTATGAGTTACAATAAAGCAAACTGGGCCATGTAGAAAGTAAACCTACAACACTGGCCAGTTGTTGGGGCTTGTGAACCAACTGAGTTAAAGTTACTTGTGCCACAATGTACTACAAGCCCCGAGAGATGCAGGGATGGCTTACCATGAAGGATTTCAGAGCAATTTGTGCGGTTGAATGGCTTCTACTTTTAGAGACAGAAGACCAGTCTTTAATTCCCGATTCTGCAATTTCCTAGTTCCATGACCTTGTCTGAGCCTCATTTTCGTTATTTGTACAATGAGAATAATATACACCTTGTCTGTGTCATGGAGACTGTAAGAATCAGTGAGGTGATGGATACTGATATGTTTCATAAACCAGTATAGTATATAAACATGGTGGATTATTGGTAGAGGGTTTCCTAAAGACCTGGCGGACACTTACCAAAGATAATACTTGCTTTTTTTGTTTTAGAGTACTTAGTTACTATGAGACAATTTTTTTTTTTTTTTTTGAGTTGAAGTCTCACTCCGTGGCCCAGGATGGAGTGCGGTGGCATGCTCATGGCCACCCCAGCATCAACCTGCTGGGTTCCCATGATCCTTCTGCCTCAGCCTTCCAAGTAACCGGAACTACAGATGCACACTACCACACCCGGCTAATTTCTTGGTTTATTGTAGGAATGAGGTCTCGCCAAGTTGCCCAGGCTGTTCTCAAACCATGGGCTCAGGCAGTCCGCTCATTTCGGCCTCCCAAAGTGTTGGGATTACAGGCTTGAGTTACCACACCTGGCCCTAGGTATCTTATTGAGGTAGAGTCATACAATATTTGACATTTTGTAACCAGCTTGTCTCATTTGACATACTGCCCTCAAGTTTCATTCACGTTGTAGCATGTGTCAGAATTTTTTTTCTTTTTAAGCTGAATAGTATTTCATTGTGTGTATATAAATATTCCCATTTTGTTTATTTGTTGGACATGTGAGTTACTTCCACCTTTAGGTTATTGTGAATAATGTTGCTATAAACATGAGTATATACATAACTCTTCGACCGGGTTCAGTGGCTCAGACTGTAATCCCAGCGTTTTGGGAGGCCGAGGTGAGTGGATTACCTGAGCCTGCGGGTTCGAGACCTGCCTGGGCAACTTGGTGAGACCTCATGTCTACAATAAACCAAAAATTAGCCGGGCATGGTAGTGCGCGCCTGTAGTTCCAGCTACTTGGAAGGCTGAGGTGGAAGGATCGCTGGAGCCCAGCAAATCGAGGCTGCGGTGACTGGGAGCGACCGTTGCACTCTAGTCAGGGTGACAGAGTGAGACTCCAACTCAAAAATAAATAAATAAGTAAATAACTCTTTAAGACTTTGCTTTCAACTATTTTGGTAAATATCCAGAAGTTAAATTACCTATTAAAATGTTATATGCTATTTAAGTTTTTGAGTGCCAGATGAGGTGGCTCACGCCTATAATCCCAGCACTTTAGGAAGGCCACTTTGAGAGGATTGTTTGGGCCCAGGAGTTCGAGACCAGCCTAAGCAACATAGTGAGACCTTGTTTCTACAAAAAAAAAAATTGTTTTTTTTTTTGAGTTGGAGTCTCACTCTGTCGCCCAGGCTGAAGTGCAGTGGCATGCTCCTGGCCACCGCAACCTCGGCCTGTTGGGCACGGGTGACCCTTCCATCTCAGCTTTCCAGTAACTGAAACTACAGGCACATGCCACCACGCCTGGCTAATTTTTTGATTTATTGTAGAAATGAGGTCTTGCCAAGTTGCCCAGGCTGGTCTTGAACCTGTGGGCTCAGGCAATCCTCTCACCTCGGACTCCCGAAGTGCTGGGTTTACAGTAGTGAGCTACCATGCCTGGCCCTCTACAAAAAATTTTTAAACATAGCCAGGTGTGGTGCCATGCACCTGTAGTCCCAGCTACTCAGGTAGTTGAGGCAGAAGGATTGCTTGAGCCCAGGAGGTCAAGGCTGCTGTGATCCAAGACTATGCCACTGCCTTCTAGCCTGAGTGACAGAGTGAGACCTCAACTCAAAAAAAAGTTTTTGGGGATCTACCATACTGCTTTCCGTGGCAGCTACACCTTTTTACTTTCCAGCAGCAACGCAAAGGACTTCCGGTTTCTCCACATCCTCACCAACACATTTTTTTTGTTACCTTTTTATAGTAACCACCCTAATGGGTGTGAGGTGATATCTCATTGTGGTTTTGATTTGCATTCCTCTCATGATTAGTAATGTGGTGCACCTTTTCATGTGCTTTTTGGCCCTTTGTATATCTTCTTTGGAGAAATATCTAGTTAAATCTTTGCTCTTTTTAAAATTGGATTAAGCCGGGCTTGGTGGCTCAGCCTGTAATCCCGCGCTTTGGGAGGCTAAGGTGAGTGG
>NW_007261575.1:4750-6887 GCF_000164805.1 Carlito syrichta | reverse complement strand
ACCCACGAGCTCAGGCAATCCACTCACCTCAGCCTCCCAAAGGCACGGGATTACAGGCTAAACCACCGAGCCCGGCTTTTTTTTTTTTTGAGTTGGTGTCTCATTCATTTGCCCAGGCTGGAGTGTAGTGGCACTCTCACAGTCACCCCGGCAATCCTCCTACCTCAGTCTTCCAAGTAGCTGGAACTACAGGCACACGCTACCATGCCCGGCTAATTTTTTTTTTATTTACTGTAGAGATGAGGTCTTGCCCAGGCTGGTCTCAAACCTGTGGGCTCAAGCAATCCACTCACCTCTGCTTCCCAAAGTGCTGGGATTACAGGCCGAGCCACCAAACCCAGCCATCTCATTCATTTTCAATAAAAATTGAGGATGAATTACTCTTCTTTGCAAGGCATTGATTTTCAGCGTATGATAAGATGAGCAGATAATTTTCACAATTCATCTGTCTTAGTCAGCCTGTGCTGCCACAACCAAATACCCTAGACTGGGTGACTTGAACAATAGAAATTTATTTCTCCATGGTCTGAAGGCTAAAAGTTTCAAATCAGGGTGCCTGTGTTGTCAGGTTCTGGTTAGGGCTTTCTTCCTGGTTTGCAATGGCTGCTTTCTCCCTGTGTTCTCATATGGTAGAAAAAGACCAAGGTCTCCAGTAGCTCTTCTTATAAGAGAAGAGACTAAACTCATCAGGAGGGCACTAATCCCACCATGAAGGCCCTACCCTCGGAGCATCATTTAAACTTAATTTCCTCTCTAAGGCCCCATCTCAAAATACCATCCCATTGGATGTTAGGACTTCAACATAAAAATTTGGGAGGAGCACAATTCAGTCCATAGCACCCTCTAGAAGTACCCAAGATGAACTTCAAAAAGCAAGTTGAAATGGAAAAAATCCTAAAACATGCCTATGAATGTTACTTGGGATTGTCACTCTCATTTCCAGAGACCTCTGCTGGCTCAGTTTTCACACTTGTAGAATGAGGGGAATGAAATAGGATGATCTCCAATGTGTCTGTTAATGGCAAAATTCAGTGATTAGAGGCCAGGTGTGGTGTCTCATGTCTGTAATTCTAGCATTTTGGTAGGCCAAGACAGTAGGACTGCTTGAACCCAGTAGTTTGACCAGCCTAGGCAACATAGCAAAACCTCACCTCTATAACAAAAAATCTAGGCAGGGCTTGGTGGCTCAAGCCTGTAATCCCAGCACTTTGGGAAGTGGAGGCAAGAAGATTTCTTGAGCCCAGGGGTTTGAGACCAGCTTGGGCAGCTTGGTGAGACCTCATCTCTACAATAAATCAAAAAATTGGGAGGCTGAGACAAGTGGATTACCTGAGCCCACAGGTTCAAGACCAGCCTAGGCAACTTGACGAGACCTCGTCTCTACAATAAAAAAATTAGCTGGGCATGGTAGTTCATGCCTGTAGTTCCAGCTACTTGGAAGGCTGAGGCAGGACTGCCGGAGCCCAGCAGGTTGACGCTGGGGTGGCCATGAGTGTGCCACTGCACTCTAGCCTGGGCAACATAGTGACACCTCACCTCAAAAAAAAATTAACTGGGCATGGTTGTGCACACCTGTGGTTCCAGCTGTTAGGAAGACCGAGGCAGAAGGATCACCTGAGCCCAGGAGGTCGATGCTGCGGTGGTTGTGAGTGTGCCACTGCACTCCAGGTTGGGTGACAGAGTTAGACTCTGACTCAGAACAAAACAAAGCACAAAAATCCCTCAAATTTAGAAATAAGCCTGGTGTGGTGGTGCACACCTGTAGTCCCAGCTTGGTGTGGTGGTGCACACCTGTAGTCCCAGCTACTCAGAGGGGTGAGGCAGGAGGGTTGCATTGGCCCAGCAGGTTGAGGTTGTGGTGAGCCAGGATTGTGCCACTGTATTCCAGCCTGAGTGACAGAGTGAGACTTCAACTCAAAAACAAACAAACAAACAAAAAAGACAAAACAATGAGTGATTAGAAACAAATGTAAACAAACATTGCTCTAGTTAATGATATGCTGAAATACTCAACGGGATATGTCTGCAATTTACTTTGGTTTTTTTGTTTGTTTGTTTGTTTGAGTTGGAGTCTCACTCCATCACCCAGACTGGAGTGCAGTGGCCGCTCCCGGCCACTGCAGCCTCAACCTGCTGG
>NW_007261575.1:3121-4567 GCF_000164805.1 Carlito syrichta | reverse complement strand
GAGGTCTCGCCAAGTTGCCCAGGCGGGTCTCGAACCCACAGGCTCAGGCAATTCACTCACCTCAACCTCCCAAAGGTGCGGGCTTACAGGCTGAGCCACCAAGCCCGGCTTGCAATTTACTTTGAAATGCATAAAAATATAGATTGATTGCTGAAGAGAGAGATAGAGAGATGCGATAAAACAATGTTAATGGTATGATCTAGAAAGTGGGTACATAGGGATTGTCTACTGTAAAAGTCTCAATTTGGCTGTGTGTTGGAGATTTTTCATTGAAAAACATTGAAAAAAAATTAGTGATTTGGTATCTGATATTCATGACTGATACAGACAAATGAACAACTTGGAGCAACCTGCTCAACTAGTTAAAAAGCTATTCGATTTATGTATGTATGTTTGTATTATTTTGAGTTGGGGTCTCACTCTGTTGCCGAGGCTGCAGTGCAATGGCATTATCACAGCTCACCACAGCCTTGACCTTTTGGGCTCAGGCAATCCTTCCGCCTCGACCTCCCGAGTAGCTGAGACTACAGGCTTATGCCACCATCTGGCTAATTTTTTTTTCATTTTTTGTAGAGATGAGGTCTTGCTATGCTGCCCAGGCTGGTCTCGAACTCCTAGCTCAAGCCATCCTCCTTCCTCAGAGCCAAAGTGCGAGAATTACAGGTGGGAATCACTGAGCCTGGCCAAAAGGCTATTAGATTTAATAACCAACCTAAGATGTGTCATTGAAGGGTTTCGGGCCTTTATTTAAGAAACAAAAGTTCAACAATAGGTAACGTAGTTATTGTTACCTGTCTTAGACAAGGTGAGATAAATGAGCATGTCCAAGGTCATGGAGCTGGTAACTGACAAAACGGGGATTCCAATCCTGGGCTGAGTGATTTTCCAGGCTGCTCTTATTCCGTGTTTTATCCTGTTCCGCCTACTGCTTTAATCTTGTTGACATGTTGGCATAATGTTGATGGTAAGGTTAGGATTATGCATCCAGAATGTATTATCCAACCCTGGCAGGCTTCTGGGCAGGCACCTAGTACAAGAAAAAGCTCCCTGCCTGCACCTGCATGGGTTGGAAGGCCTGTTCCCAGTTGCATTGCTGCTGATGGCTTGACTGGGCCTGCACAAGTCACTTAGGAATCTGCACCCCAGTGTCTTCTTATGCAAACGGAGTTAATAATGCTTACCTGCATGAAGAAAGACCATGATGCTCTGCGCTTTCCTCCTTCACACTGCTTTGTGCAGCCTCTTCTGCTTTAGTGGGAGGTACCCACAGGCCCTAACCTCGAGGAATATAAAGGCAGAAACGCAGAGAAAGACACATTCAACTTGCTCATTGATTTTACTTTGAAAGTACACTTTTTTTTTTTTGAGTTGGAGTCTCACTCTGTTGCCCAGACTGGAGTGTAGTGGCACGCTCCCGGCCACCGCAGCCTCAATCTGCTGGGCTCC
>NW_007261575.1:0-2878 GCF_000164805.1 Carlito syrichta | reverse complement strand
CCCCCATGCCCGGGTTTTTTTTTTTTTTTTTTTTATTGTACAGATGAGATCTCGCCAAGTTATCTGGGCGGGTCTTGAACCCGCAGGCTCAGGCAATCCACTTGCCTCGGCCTCCCAAAGTGCTGGAATGACAGGCTGAGCACTGAACCCAGCCCTGTCTCATTAAATTCTTAAAACAACCCTGCCAGAGGAGGTTATGATCTCAATTTCACTTTTCTCTTTCTTTTTTTTGAGTTGGAGTCTCACTCTGTTGCCCAGGCTAGAGGGCAGTGACATTCTCACAGCCACCGCAGCCTCGACCTGCTGGTCTCAGGCAATCCTTCCACCTCAGCCTTCCAAGTACCTGGAATTACCGGTGCGTGCTACCATGCCTGGCTAATATTTTTTAAATTTATTGTAGAGATGAGGTCTCACCAAGTTGCCCAGGCTTGTCTCAAACCCCTGGGCTCAGGCAATCCTCTCACCTTGGCCTCCCAAGTGTTGGGATGACAGGCTGAGCCAACGAGCCTAGCCTAAAAGCACACTTTTGAGAATCAAAAGAAGGAAAAAAGCAGCAAGGCATCCGTAGAGCCTGTGCCATAACAGCAGAAAGAAAAGGGAAGTGTGGAGTGGCCAGACTAACTCCAGCAGGTGAGGCAATGAGAGTCACGAGGCCAGGTCACCGGGGAAGGTCACCAGCGCTGCAGGTGGGAGGAGCTGGAAGATGGGACATCATGGCCTTGGAGACAGTGGGAGCTGGCATGACAGGTGCTGATATGGAGGGAGAAAGAGAAAAGTTCAGGCCAAGGGAAGTCTTCCACTCCAAGCCCATGCTGAGCACTGTGTGCATTGCTGGGGTTCAGGACATGAGACCCCCAAATATGGTGCCTTGACATTAGGGAGAACCACAGAAGCAGGAGGGTCACTCTGGCCATCTCCACACTTCTCCTTTGATGCAGGCCATACAAGAATTCTCTGCCTTTCCTCTGGAATAGGGTGCCAGACCTTCATGTGAGAGGAAAGGAACGTCCTTTTTTCTACACCCAGAGGAAAGGAACGTCCTTATCTCTGAAAACACAGGGACACAGAGAAGAATCTGAACAAACAGGCCTTGTTAAGTTCCCTCCAGGTTATTACAGTTAGGTCATACCCACTTTGTCCATGGCTGTCCCCCCTATATCAAGCTTAGCATATAAATACACAGGTTGCCCTGTTTCTTTGAGTCTGTTTCTGAAGTTCCTATGTCACAGAACGCTTATATTAAGTACATGACATGGTTTTCTCTTGTTAATCTGCCTTTTGCTATAGATGCCTCAGCCATGACCCTGTTGATGGGGAAGGAAAAAAATCTTTTCTCCTCTGCAGCACCCAAGAGTGGGCTCCATTTTAGAGAGTATTGTCCTTTTGTGCTCTTTGAGTCAAGGCAGCTGTTCCTCGAGCTACTGGCCTACTGCCCCTAGCTCCTTCTGCAGATAAAGCCCCAAACTTTCCCTGCCTGGACACCCTGAAATATGGCAGGAGCCCTGACATTAGACTCTCAGTGGTGGTGTAGCAGCAAACCCCCGTCTCCTGAGCTAGAGCAAGACAGATTAGTGATAAAACAATGCTTGCCATGTACCTTGTGGATTTGTTGGGAGAATCACCTAAAATAAACTCACAGGGGCCGAGGTGAGAGGATTGACTAAGCCCAGGGGTTCGAGACCAGCCCGGGCACCTTGGCAAGCCCACGACTCTACAATAGATTTAAAAATTAGCCGGGCATGACAGCGTGCATCTGTAGTTCCACGTACTTGAAAGGTTGAGGTGGAAAGATCGCCGGAGCCCAGCAGGTCGAGTCTGGGGTGGCCGGGAGCGTGCCACTGCACTCCAGACTGGGTGACACAGTGAGACGCCAACTCAAAAAGCAAAAAACAGGCCGGGTGCGGTGGCTCAAGCCTGTCATCCCAGCACTTTGAGAGGCTGAGGTGAGAGGATTGCTTGAGCCCAGGGGTTCGCGATCAGCATGAGCAACTTGGCGAGACTTTGTCTCTACAATAAATTTAAAAATTAGCCAGGCGTGGTAGCGTGCGCCTGTAGTTCCAGCTACTTGTAAGGCTGAGGCGGAAGGATTGCTGGAGTCCAGCAGATCAAGGCCGTGGTGGCCGGGAGTGTGCCACTGCACTCCAGCAGGGGCAACAGAGTGAGACTCCGGCTCAAAACAAACCAACTAACCAAAAACAAACAAAGGAACTCAGAAGGAAGTGCTTGATCATTTCTAAAGTATTGACAATATAATTTCTTTCTTTTTTTTTTTTTTTTTTTTTTTTTTGAGCCAGAGTCTCACTCTGTTGCTCAGGCTGGAGAACAGTGGCATGATCACAGCCACTGCAGCCTTTGGACTTCCTGGACTCAGGAAGGCTTTCTGCCTCAGCCTTCCAAGTATCTAGAACTGAGGGGTGTGCCACCACACCTGGCTAATTCTTTTGGTTTATTGTCTCACCAAGTTGCCCAGGCTGGTCTCAAATCCCTGGGCTCAATCCTTCCACTTCCATCTCCCAAAGTGCTAGGATTACAGGTGTGAGCCACCATACCTAGCTTCTTTTAAATTTTGTGTGGAAGTACTACAGTCCTCATCTCACCAAATAGGGGGAATTTAGTACTTACTGTCAACCACTAATATTGCTGAGACTCTCAGGGGAGAGGACTGGAGAATTGTCATCTTTTACTCTCGATTTTCGATTTTGCCTAATTGCTCCCTCACTTAATGTCCTTTCCTCCTCTTCCTCCTTTTTCTTCTCTCTCTTTGCTCCCTCCCTTCCTCCCTCCCTCCCTCCATATACAAAATTGTAGTGGATAACAAAGTTTCTTTCTTTCTTTTCTTTTTTTTTTGAGTTGGAGTCTCACTCTGTTGCCCAGACTG
>NW_007261574.1:0-10652 GCF_000164805.1 Carlito syrichta | reverse complement strand
CGTCCCTGTTCGTGCACCACTTGCCAGAGTCTAGCTCCAGCAGAGGAACGTCGTCAGTGTAGGTGAAAACTTGGACACTGACTCTGTTGTTATGCAATACAGATGCCAATTTCATTATGCTAAAAATACCTATAAAACACTTCAAAATTAGCAAAATGAAAACAAAATTCTCAAAACTCCTAAAGAGTAACCAACTTAAAAAACTAAAACTTAAACTAATAAACCTATTATGATGCCAAACATGATGTTTATTATTTGCATCTATAGTCCTCTGACAGGGATAATGAGCGTCTTGGTGCACATTCAACCCAAGGCTCCCAGGGGTAGGAGAATGCCTCCCACAGCTTTTAATCATTGTTGTGGGTTCCAGCACCAGAAGGGTGGAGATGAGAAACTCAAGTGGAGGGTAATATCTCGATAGAAAAATTTCCATATCACTAACTGCTTGTTTCTACTAGGAGATTCTTTAATGGACTACTATGTTTATTGCATCTCCTTGCTCTCCAGATACCAACAGTGAACATAACAAGATGTACTCATCTTAAAGAAGAAGCAGGGCCGATAGTTGCCCAGAATTGCCCTGCAACCTGGGGTCTTCGGCCTTCCCAATTCTGTCAACATGAAAGCCTCTGAGTCTGGCTCCCAACACCAGTTTCTCAAAAGGGAACAGGCCTGGCAGTGTGGCCCTGAGAGCGTTTTTGGAGGCCAGGTGCAGCAACTCATGCATGTTATCCTGGTGCTCTGGGATGGTGAGGTGAGAGGATGGCCTGAGACCCCGGGTTTCAAAACCAACCCGGTCATATTGTTAATATATTTTCTCTACAAGAAACCAAAAAAAATGAGTCGGGCATGGTGGCTCTAACCTGTCGCTCAGGTCACTTGGGAGGCACTGATGGGAGGATCACTGGAGCCCAGCCAGTTTAGGCCACAGTGGCCAAGAGCGGGCCCCTGAGCTTGGGGCTGTGTGACAGAGATGTACTCCGACTCAAAATCATAATACCAACCTCCACGACCACCACAATCAGAGGCTGGCCTCAGACGCTCAACCTGACATCCTGACCCTTCAGAGGCCCAGGGGAGTGTACAGCCTGCATCTGTGGGTTCAACACCAGCCCATGACATGGGGCAAGACCTCGTCTCTGCCATCAAAAATAAATCCAAATATTAGTCGGGCATGGTGAGGCAGGCCTGTGGTTCCAGTCACTTGGGGGGCTGAGGCAGAAGGATCACCTGAGCCTGTCAGGTGGAGTCCGTGGTGGCAGTGAGCATGCCCCTGCACTTTAGTCTGGGCTACAGATAGGGATTCCAACTCCAAATAATAATACTCAGCACCACCACCACCAACACCACCCCTGCCACCCAGTGCGAGGAGTCACCCTCAGAGATGAGAGAGGAAAAATCACTTTAAGGCCTGTCATTCGTGGGAGGTTTCAAAGGTGGCCATCAGGCATGTCCATCCGAGCATTCTGTCATGCGCCCCAGAAGGCCTGCCTCCACCCTCCACACTTGGGAGCCACAGCAAAGACGTGTGTGAACTCAGGAAACAGACGCCCCTGAGATAGGGTGGCCATCGGGCACAGAGCTATCAAGGTGGTCCGGCAATGCACCAGCAAGCTCAGGTTCCCAGTGCCCTGTATGCCACCTTTGGGTGGGCGGAGGGAACCCTCCTCTCCCAATCATTCCATCGTCCCTCAGTCATGCAGACCTTTCCCTGAGGAGCCGTGGACCCTCATCATGATGCACGTGAGTGGTGCACTTTTTGTCACCGAAGTCTCCGTTAGCTGGGCTGGGGCACAGCGGTAAGATCCTGGCTCATGGGGCCTTGACCTGCTGGGCTAAGGCAGTCCTCCAACCCTCGGCCCACGAGCAGCTGGGACTCTGTGGGCCATCAAGCCTAACTCAATTTTGGGGGACCTTACACTGAAACAAGGTCTGGACACATTGCCTGGGGCTGGTCTCTGACACCTGGGGCTCAGGCAGTCTCCCACCTCGGCCTCCTAGGGTGCAGGACTGAATGCCATGAGCCGCGGTGCCCAGCCTGGACTCGCATGTTCTGTCAGTGGGGGCAATGAAAAGAAACACCACAGGATGGAAGCCACCACATTCTGTGTAGCTGAGACTGTGGGCGCCACCACGTATGACTCCAGAATTTGCACTCTGAAGAGTGATGAGGTCTCTCTACGTGGCCCAGGTTGGTCTCGAAATCCCAGACTCCAGCAGTCCCCTGACTCGGCCTCCCAAATCCACAGCTCGATTGTCTGCCAATTCAGTTTTTCAGGAACTATAGGCCCAAGACTGGGGCCTCCTTCCCAAATGATCTCTGTCTGTTCATGATGATCCCAATTCCATCCACAAATGGATGCTCTTTTTGATCCCTTTTTTCCTTTTTTTCTTTGAGTTGGAGTCTCTATCCATCACCCAGGGTGGAGGACAGTAGCACTCTCCAAGCCACCACATCTTTGGCCCTCTAGGCTCTGGCAAGCCTTTCCCAGACCTTCCAAGGAGACAGAACAATAGGCTTGCACCCCCAAGACTGGCACAATTGTGATGGAGGGTAGAGACAAGGTATCACCGAGGTGCCTGGCTGGGTGGCAGTGTGCAGGCTGGGGCCGTCCGCTGGCCTTGGCCTCCCAAAGCACTGGGATAACGAGACTGAACCCCCAAGCCTGGCCATAATCCTTCATCAAAAATGAGCAAGAAGTCCTGGTGCAGGGGCCCACGCCTGGTCACCCAGAGCTCTGTGAAGCCGAGGTTGGAGGATAGTTGCAGACCATGAGCCCAAGGTCAGCCCAGGCCATGCAGGGAGACCCCGTCTCCAAACCCATACAAACAGGGGGATTGGGGGTAAAGAATTGTGCCGGGTGAGGACTGAGTCCCTGGCCATACTTGGTGAAAGGTCCTTGTTGCTGTGTCAGAAGGTCAGCCTGCCTGGGGGACATAACTCACCCAGGAGAGGAGAACTGACAGGAGGCTGGGCAGGGAGACTCAGGGAATACACACTAAAGCAAGAGCAGGCATTGGGGGTTTGGGACTGGAAGGTGCCGAGCTTGGGGGAACCTCCCATGTGGGGACATGAACAAAAGTCTGAGGACAGAAGTTTTGCAGGAGTATGGATTTCTTCCTTCCTTCCTTCCTTCCTTCCTTCCTTCCTTCCTTCCTTCCTTCCTTCCTTCCTTCCTTCCTTCCTTCCTTTCTTTCTCTTTCTTTCTTTCTTTCTTTCTTTCTTTCTTTCTTTCTTTCTTTCTTTCTTTCTTTCTTTCTTTCTTTCTTTCTGTCATAGTCTCACTCAGTTGTCCAGAGTGCAGCTCAGTGGCTGCTCCCAACCACCACAGCCTCGACCTGCTGGGTACCAGTGATCTTTCCGCCTCAGCCTTCCAATTAGCAAGAACTACAGGTATGCACTACCATACCTGGCTACTTTTCTGATTTACTGTAGTGATGAGGTCTCACCAAGTTGCCCAGGCAGGTCTCGAACACTCAAACTCAGACAATTCATTCACCTCGGCCTCCCATAGTGTGGAATTACACCCTGAGCCAAGTCCGGCCTCTTTCCTTCTTTCTTCCCTTCTTCCCTTCTTCCTTTATTTCTTTTTTCTTCCTTCCTTCCTTCCTTCCTTCCTTCCTTCCTTCCTTCCTTCCTTCCTTCCTTCCTTCTTTCTTTCTTTCTTTCTTTCTTTCTTTCTTTCTTTCTTTCTTTCTTTCTTTCTTTCTTTCTTTCTTTCGTCTTTTCTTTCCTTACTAGGTTGCCCAGGCTGCTCTCAAACAATCCAAATCGAGCCATTTTCTCCATCTGGGCCTCGCAAATTGCTGCGATCACCGGCTTTCAATTTGGTTGACATCCTTGTCTTCATGCCTGGTCTTTAACTCTGGGCCAGAGGTGATCCTCCCTCCCAGGCCTGCCCTCACCCAAGGTTTTCTGGGTTTTTCTTGGGGTCAAGGTGGGGGCTTGCCATGGTGTCCAGCCTGGTCTTGATCTCCCGGATTCCAGTCATCTTTGCATCCCGGCCTACCCAAGTGACAATGAGACAGTCATGAGTGACCCAGCCGTCCCCACTACCCAAAGTTTTGAGAGTCTCTGGATCCCTTTCCCTGACGTGGCCCCTGGGAGAATCAAGCAGATCCACACTGGGCATGAGGCGGGTGGAGGTGTGGGCAACCCGGTGGAGACACACCCCTGGACCAGGTACTCTCCCTAGGCAGGGTTGGGCGGGTTACCCCTGCCACCCACTCTGGGGATATGGGTCATCAGAAGGGGTTGGTTCTCACGGTGGGACTCCAAAAGGGGTGTGAAGGCTGGGCACAGGGGCTCACACTTGTCATCCCAGCCTCTGAGAGGCCGAGGCAAGAGGGTGACCTGAGCCCCATGTTTGAGACCAGCCCGGGCACCATGGTGAGACCTCGTCTCTACAAGAAACCAAAAAAAGAGCCGAGCATGGTGGTGCATGTCTGTCATTCCAGCCACTGGGGAGACAATGGCAGGAATATCACTGGAGACCAGCCTTTGGAGGTCACTGTGGCTGAGTGACCTGGGCGACAGAGTGGGACTCTGACTCAGAATAATAATACCAACTACCACCACCACCACCACCACAATCTCAGGCCGGGCTCAGGGGTTCAGCCTGACATCCCCACCCTTTGGAGCCCCATGGAAGTAGATGGACTAAGCCTGCAGGTTCGACAACAATCCGGGACATGGGACAAGACATCGACTCGGCCATCAAAAATAAATCCAAACATTAACCAGGCCTGGTGGCACAGGACTGTGGTTCCAGCCACTCAGGGGTCCAAGGCAGGAGGATTACCTGAGATTGGCAAGTAGATTCAGCAATGTTCGCGAGCGTAACCCTGAACTCCAGTCTGGGCAACAGAGCAGAATTCGGACTCCAATTAATAATAATCACCACCACCTCCACCACCAGCACCCCTGCCATCCAGCGCAAGGAATCACCCTCAGGGATGGGAGAGGAAAAGGCACTTTCCAACTCCTCGTTCATGGGAGGTTTCAAAGGTGGCCACTAGGCATGTCCATCCCATGCCTTTGGCCACGTGCCCCAGAAAGCCTGTCTGCACCTTCCACACTTGTACCCCACAGCAAAGATGTGTGTGAGCTCATGGAACAGGTGGCCCCAAGATAGGGAAGCTGTCAGGAACAGAGCAATTAAGGCAGTCTGGCAATGCCATGGCCAGCCCAGGTTCCAGTTGTTCTGTCTGCCACCTTTCAGCAGTGAATGGCCCCTTGCTGCCACGATTACTCCATCATCCTCCACCCACACAGACCTTTCCCTGGGGAGCCGTGGACACCC
Source organism: Carlito syrichta (assembly GCF_000164805.1). NCBI lineage: Eukaryota > Metazoa > Chordata > Mammalia > Primates > Tarsiidae > Carlito > Carlito syrichta. The sequence goes on along the minus strand of NW_007261574.1, from coordinate 5,349 downwards.
ATTTTGATGCACATGGGTGGTGTCTTATTTGTCACTGGAATCTCTGTCAGCCAGGTTGGGGCACTGTGGCATGACTGTAGCTCCCAGAACTTTGACCTGCGGGACTCAGGTGGTCCTCCCGCATTGACCCCTGAGTAGTTGGGACTCCAGGGGCCAGCAGCCTGACTCAATTTTGGGGACACTCATGGAGACGAGGAATGGCCACCTTCCCGGGCTGGTCTCTGACACTTGGCCTCAGGAGGCTCCCACCTTGGCCTCCCAGGGCATGGGACTGATGGATGTGAGCCACGGTGTCTGTCCTGGACTCAAACGTTCTGTTGGTGGGGGCATCACAAAGGAACACCCCAGGACTGAGGCCACTGCATCAGGTGTATTCGGGACTGCAGATGCCACCATGGCTGACTCCAGTGTTTGCATTCCAGGGAGCAACAAGTTCTCACCATGTGGCCCAGGAAAGGGGTAGAACTCCTGGGCTCCAGAGTTCACTCAACTTGAAATCCCCAAGTCACAGCCTGATTGTCTGCCGATCCACCATCTTTCTGGAACTCTAGTCCCAAGGCTGGGCCTCATTCCAAATGATCTATGTCTGTTCACGATGATCCCAACTCCATAAACAAATGGATGCTCTTATTTTTTTCCTTTTTTTCCTTTCTTTATTTGAGTCAGAGCCTCCCTTCATTGCCCAGGCTGGAGGGCGGTGGCCACCACAGCATCATCCCACCACACTCTGGCTAGACTTTCCAAGATGCCACAACTTCAGGTGTGCGCCACCACCCCCGGTTCATTTGGGATGGAGGGTAGAGACAAGGTCTCGCCAAGGTGCCTGGGCATGTCTTGAACCCTGGACCCGTGGTGGCCACTGGCCTCAGCCTCCCAAAGTGCGGGGATGACGAGGTGGAACCCCCGAGGCTGGACCCGATTCTTTATCAAAAAAGAACCAGAAGGCCTGTCGCGACCACCCACACCTGGAATCCCAGTGTTCTGGGTGGCCGAGGCGGAAGGATGGCTGGAGCCCAGGAGCCCAAGGCCAGACAGGACCATGCAGGGAGACCCAATTTTTGCACCCATCCAAACAGGGGGTCTGGGGCCTAGGTGCTCATCATCATGGACACTCCATTGGCTGAGGTGGGAGGATCGCTCGAGCCCGTGATTTCGAGGCTGGTGGTTAATGATGGTCCTGTCCATGGGCCCCAACCTGGGCCACAGAGCCAGACCCTGTCTCCAAAAACATCAGAATCGTACACAGATTCTCAAGTACGCCTGGTGTGTTCACAAGGTGACTGGTTTTAAAGCCAGGAAAAATGGAATTTGGAGGGCAGAAATTTCCCCAGGTGAGGGCTGTGTCCCTGGCCTTTCTTGGTGGAAGGTCCTCATTGCCAATTCTGAGGGTCTGCCTGCCTGGGGCACATTTCTCTCCTCGGAGAGGAGAGCCATCAGGAATCTGATCTGGGAGCCTCAGGAACTCCAACACCAAAGCGGAGGCAGTGATGGGGGGGTTGGGGCTGGAAGGTGCCGAGTTTTGGGGACTCTCACATGTCGGGAGGGCAGTGGGGAAAGTACTGAGGGAAGAAGGTTTTCACTAAAATAGATTTTTCTTTCTCTTTCTTTCTTTCTTTCTTTCTTTCTTTCTTTCTTTCTTTCTTTCTTTCTTTCTTTCTTTCTTTCTTTCTTTCTTTCTTTTCTTTCCTCATGAGGTTGGCCAAACTGCTCTCAAACCACCCAACTTGGACCATCCTCTTGGCAGGGGCCTCCCAAAATGCTGTGATCACAGGTTTTCCATTTGGTTGACATCCTGTTCTTCCTGCCTTGTCTTGAACTCTGGAACGGAAGAGAGCCTCCCACCAAGGCCGGCCTTCACCCAAGGGTTTCTGGGTTTTTCTTGGGCTCATATTATGGACTTGCCATGCTCTCCCGCCTGGTCTTGAGTTCCCGTGATCTGGCCATCTTCTCATCTCGGCCACCACAAGTGCCCAAGGTTTGAGAGTAATACACTCCCTTTCCTCGAGGTTGCCCTTGGGAGGAGCGAGTGGGTCCACTCTGGGGAAAAAGGCAGGTGAAGGGGTGGGATGCCTGGCTGAGACACGCCCCTGCCCTGCATCAGGGGCTCCCCCTGGGGAGGGCTTGCTGTTGACTCCAGCCAACCTTTCTGGGGTCCTGGTTCCTTGGAAGGGAGTGGGCCTCATGGTGGGACCCCAAGAGGGCTGTCGAGTCTGGGCACAGGGATTCGCACTTCTCATCCCAGCACTGTGGAAGGCCGAGGTGAGAGGATGGCCTGAGTCACTGTGTTCGAGACAAGCCCAGGCACCTTGACAAGACCTTGTCACTATAAGAAGCCAAAAAACTGAGCCGAGTCAGGTGGCACACACCTGTCGTTCCTGCCACTTGGGAGACTGCAGCTGGAGTATTGCCAGTGCCCAGATAGTGGAGTCCACAGTGGCCAAGAGTTGGCTGCTGCACTCTGGCCTGGGTGACAGAATGGGACTAAGATTCAGAACAATAATACCAACCAGCAGTACCACCACAACCACAGGCCAGGCTCAGGGGCTCAGACTGGCATCCTGGCACTTCAGAGGCCCAGAAGAGTGGAAGACCTGAGACTTTGGGTTCAACACCATCCCACGACATGGGGTGAGACCTCTTCTCAGTCATCAAAAATAAATCAAAAGATTAGCCGGGCATGGTGGTGCAGGCCTGTGGTTCCAGCCACTTGGGGAGCTGAGTCAGGAGGATCACCTTAACCAGGCAGGTGGAGTCCATGGTGGCCGTGTGCATGCCCCTGTGCTTCAGCCTGGGTGACTGTCGGGATTCTGACTCAGAATAACAATGATCACCAGCACCACCACCAAGAACAACTCTGCCACTCAGCATGAGTCACTGTCAGGGCAGGGAGAGGAAAAGATTCTTTCTGGCCTGTCATTCATGGAAGGTTTCAAAGGTGGCCACTGGGCACATTCATCTTGCACCTTCAGCCATGCACCCCAGGAGGCCTACCTCCACCCTCCACACTCCTGCCCCACAGCCAAGATGTGTCTGAGCTCAAGGAACAGACAACTCCGAACTAGGGCAGCCATTGGGCAGAGAGTGGTCAAGGTGGTCCAGCAACATAGCGGCCAGTATAAGATCTGGTACAATGTCTGCCACCTTCAGGGGGGAGGGTTCCTTCCTCTTCTGATCACTCCATTGTCACCTGCTCAAGTGGACCTTTCCCTTAGGAGCATGGATGCTCGACGTGATGCACGTAGGAGGTGTCTTTTCTGTCACCAGAGTCTCCAGCAGTCGGGTTTTGGGACAGTGGCTCGATCTTGGCTCCAGGGGACTTGAACTACGGGGTCTCAGGCTGTCCTCCCACCTTGGCCCCCGAGCAGCCAGAACTAGAGGGGCCAAAACTCCAGACCCCATTTTGGAGACCACTCACCGAGACAAGGTCTGACCACGTCGCCCAGACTGGTCTCTGAACCCTGGGCTTAGACAGTCTCCCACCTCAGCTTCCCAGGGCATGATGCTGATGATCGTTAGCCATGGTGCCTGGCCTGGACTCCCACGTTCTGTCAGTGGGGGTGATGCAAAGGAACGCCCGAGGACAGAGGCCACCACATCCCATGTATCTGGGACCGAGGGTGCCACCACTTGTGACTCCAGTGTTTGTGTTCCGGGTAGCAACAAGTTCTCGCTATGTGGCCTGGCTGGTCTCGAACACCCGGGATCCAGTAATGCCTTGTCTCAATCTCTCAAAGTCAAGCCCAATTGTCTGTTGATCCATCATCTTTCAGGAACTCTAGGCCAAGGCTGGGACCTCCTTTCCAAATGATTTCAGTTCATGATAATCCCAACTCCATACACAAGCTCCATACTTTTTACACTTATTTTTTTCTTTTTTCCTGTTTTTCTTTTAGTTGGAGTCTGACTCCATTGCCAAGGTTGTAAGGTGGTGCTTGGCTCCAGCCACTTCAGCCTCTGCTCGCTGGGCTCTTGTGAGCCTTTCCCCGGCCTTCTGATGAGTTGAAACGACAGGTGCTCATCACCATGCCAGGCTCATTTGGGATCGAGGGTAGAGAGAAGGTTTCGTTAAGATGCTCAGGTGGGTCTCAGCCCATGACCTGTGGCTGACTGCTAGCCTCGGCCTTGGAAGATGAGGCTGAGCCCCAGAGCCTGGCCATGATCTTTCATTGAAAAAGAACCAGAAGGCATGGTGCAGCGGCCCAAGCCTGGATCCTAGCACTCTGGGAGGCCAAGCTGGGAGGTTGACTGGAGAGCAGGAGGCCAAGGCCAGCTGGGGCCACACAAGGAGACCCTGTCTATGCACCCATCTGAACATGGGGTCTGGGGTCAAGGTGCCCGTCATCCCGGCTATTCCAGAGGCTGAGATGGGAGGATCGTCAGAGCCTGTGATTTCAAAACTTCCAGTGAATGATGGTCGTGTCCCCAGGCCCCAGCCTGGGCCACAGAGCCAGACCCTCTCTCCAAAAACATCAGAATCATGCACAGATTATCAACTGCACATGGTGTGTTTACAGAGCTACTGGCTTTAGAGGCAGAGAAAATGGGACTGGGGGGATGAAATTTCCCCAGGTGGGGGATGTGTAACCAGTCTTTCTTGCCAGAAGGACCTCATTGCCTAATCGAAGTTTTGGCATGCCTGGGGCACATTCTCACCTCAGAGAGGAGAGCCACCATGAACATGGCTAGGGAGCCTCGGGAACTCCCACCACAAAGCGGGATCAGCCATTGGTGGGTGTATGGGCTGGAAGGTGCCTAGTTGTGGGACTCTCACATGTAAGGAGGCGGGAGGAAGGACAGAGGGCAGAATGTTTTCAGGAGAATGAATTTCTTTCTTTCCTTTCTTTCTTTCTTTCTATCTTTCTTTCTATCATTCTTACTTTCTTTCTATCTTTCTTTCTTTTCTTTTCTTACTTGGTTCCCCAGGCTGCTCTCAAACCGTCCAACTCAGCCATCCTATGCCTGGCCTTCCCAAACAGCTGTAATCACAGGTTTTCAAATCAGTCGACATCCTGGTCTTCCTTCCTGGTCATGAATGCTGGGTTGGAGATGATCCTCCCACCAAGGCCTGCCCTCACCCAATGTTTTCTGGATTTTGCTTGGGGTCGAGGTGGGGGCTTGCCATGGTGTCCAGCCTCATCTCGAGCTCCTGGCCTCCAGCCATCTTCCTCTCTCAGCCTCCTTGAATGCTGATGAGACAGTCATGAGTCATCCGCCCATCCCCAACCCCCCAAACGTTTGAGAGAAATGCCTTACATTTCCCCCAAGCAGCCCCTTGGAGGAGTGTGTGGGTCCACACTGGAGAACAAGGTGGGAGGAAGGGTGAGTTCCCTGACAGAGACACACCCATGC
>NW_007261573.1:0-9635 GCF_000164805.1 Carlito syrichta | reverse complement strand
TGCATGCCTGTAATCCCGGCTACTTGGAAGGATGAGGTGGAAAAGATCACCAGAGCCCAGCAGATCGAGGCTGCAGTGGCTGGGAGCAGCCGCTGCACTCCAGTCTGGGCAACAGAGTGAGACTCCAACTCAATAAAAAAGAAAATAAGGTAGCTAGCCAGCTATTCGTTAATTCAGCTAGCAATTCAGCTAAATATTCAGTTAGCTTGTTGTTAGCTACCTACTCAGGTTCCCAGTCAGCTTGCTAATTAAGTCTGCTACCTAGTCAGCTTGATAGTTAAGTCAGCTAGCCAGCTAACTAGCCAGTTACCTAGCTAGTTAAGTCAGCTAGCTAGACAGCTAGAGTGCTTGTTTGCTAGCTAGTTATGTCAGATAGATGGCCAGCTAGCTAGACAGCTAGCTAGTTAAATCAGCTAGCAAATCATTTAGTTACTTAGTTAACTAGTCAGCTAACAACTCAGCTAGCTGGTCAGCTATCTAGTGGGTTCCCTTGCTTTCCATCAGGTTAGCTAACTAGTAGGCTCGTTCACATGCAAACCGGTCAGGAAACTAGTCGGCTCACTCCCACGCCAACAGGTCAACAAACTTATCGACTCTCTAGAAGGTCAATAGTTCAGCTAACTAGTCGTTTGTTCACCAGCCGACTAGATAAGTCAGCTCACTGGTTGGCTCACTCGCAGGCCAACAACTTATGACAGAGCTAACTATTTAAGTCATCTGGCTATCTAGGTAGCTAGCACGTTAGCTAATGATTTAAGTCAGCTGGCTAGCTAGGAAGTTGCTAGTTATGTCAGTTACTTAAGTCAGCTGGCTAGCCAGCTGGCTACCTAGGAATCGAGCTACTTAAGACAGGTGGCTAGCCAGCTGGATAGCTTATTAATTCAGCAAGTTATGATAGCACACTAGTCAACTGCCTAGGTAGGTAGCTAGCTAGTTAAGTCAGCTAGATAGCCACCTGACCAGCTAGTGATGTCAGCGAGTTAAGTCAACTGGCTATCTAACTGACTAGTTGGTTAAGTCAGCTAGTTTAGTCAACTGTCTAGCCAGCTGGTAATGTAGGTACCTAGCTAGATGAATCAGCTTGCTAGCCAGCAGCATAGTTGTTCCAGTCAGCTAGTCAAGTCAGCTGGCTAGCCTGCTGGCTACGTTGATAGCTAGCAAGTTAAGTGTGGTGGCTAGCCAGCTAGGTAGCTTAATACAGCTAGGTAAGTCATTTGGGTAGCCAGCGGGCTAGATATGTAGCCAGCTAGTTAAGTCAGCTGGTTATCCAGGTGACTAGCTGGTTAAGTCAGTTGGCAATCAGCGGGCTAGCAAGTTACATCAGCTAGATAAGTCACCAGGCAATCGGCAAGCTAGGTAGTTAAGTCAACACATAAAGTCAGTTGGCTATCCAGGTGGTTAGGTAGTTAAAAAGCTAGTTAAGGCCGATGGCTTGCCATCTGTCTAGCTAGATATTTTAGCTAATTAACTCTGCTGGCCAGCTAGGAAGCTAGCTATATAGTAAGCTATTTATGGCAGCTTGGTAGCTACTTAAGTCAGCTAGTTTATTCAGCTGGTTAGCTAGATAGCTAGGTAGGTAGCTAGCTAGTTAAGTCAACTGGCTATCCAGCGGGCTAGCTGGTTAACTCAGCTAGTTAATTCAGTTGACCAACCAGCTGGATAGCTAGTTAAGTCAGCTAGTTAGTTCAATTGGCTAGCTAGTTAAGTCAATTAGTTAAATCAGCTGGCAAACCAGCTGCCTAGCAGCGTAGCTAGCTGGTTAAGTCAGCTGGCTAGCTAGCTGGTTAGCAAGTTAACTCACCTAGTTAAGTCAGCTTGCTGGCCAGCAGTTTAGCTAGGTAGTGAGGAAAAGTCAGCTGGCAAGCCTAGTGGGAAATGTAGGTAGGTAGGTAGTTAAGTCAGCTGGCTAGCCATCAGACTATCTAGTTATGTCAGCTAGTTAAGTCAGCTGGGTGTATAACTGTCTAACTAGGTAGCTAGCTAGATAAGTCTGCTGGTTAGCCAGCTAGCTATGTCATTAAGTCAGATAGTTAAATCAGCAGGTTAGGATACTGGATAGCTAGTTACCTAGGCAATAAAGTCACCTGGATAGGCAGCTGGCCAGCTACTTAAGTCAGCTAGTTTAATCAGCTGGCTAATCGCCTGGCAAGGTAGTTAAGGCAGCTAGTTAAGTCAGTTGTCTACTCAGCTGGCTATCTAGTTAAAAAGCTTGTTACATGAGATGTGCAGCCATCTACTCGCTAGTTATTTGAGTTAATTAAGTCAACTGGTTAGCTAGGCAGCTAGCTAGTTACGTCAGCTTGATATGTCAGCTAGCTAGCTAGTTAAGTTAGCTAGCTAAGTCAGCTAGCTCTATGATAGCTATCTAAGTAGCTAGCAACTTGAATCAGTTAGTTAAGTCAGCTGGCTAGCTTGGTAGCTAGGTAATTAAGTCAGTAATTTAAATCAGCAGGGTAGCTAGTTAAGTTAGTTAGTTAAGTCAGCTGGAGAGCCAACTGCCAAGCAGGATAGCTAGCTTTAAGTCAGCTGTATAGCTAGCTGGCTAGCTAGTTAAGTCACCTAATTAACTGAGCTCGCTTGCCAGCAGGATAGCTAGGTATTAGGTAGTTACGACATCTTGCAAGTCAGCGAGCTATGTAGTAGGTAGCTAGTTGTTAGCTGCCTAGCCACCTCGCATCTAGTTATGTCAGCTAGTTAAGTCAGCCAGCTATCCAGCTGTCTAGCAAGGTAGCTAGCTAGTTAAGTCTGCCGGCTAGCCAGCTGTCTACTTCGTGAAGTCACCTAGTTAAGTCAGCTGGCTAGCCTGCTGGCTAGCTACGTAGCTAGGAAATTAAGTCATCTGGCTAGACAGTTGGCTAGCTAGGTAGTTAGCTAGTTATGTCAGCTGTCTAGTCATCTTGCTAGCTAGTTAAGTCACCTGGTTAAGTCAGATGACTAGCCAGCTGGCTGGCTAGGTAGCTTGCTAGTTGTCAGCTGGATAGACAGCTGGCTAGCTAGATAATTCACCTAGTTAATTCAGCTGGATAGCCAACTAACTAGCTATGTAGCAAGCTAGTTAATTCAACTGGCTGGAAAGCAGGCCTGCTAGTTAAGACAGCTAGTTAAGTCAGCTGGCTAGCCAACCCTCTAGCGAGGTAGTGACACAGTTAAGTCTGTTGCCTAGCCAGCTGGCTAGTTAATTAAATCAACTAGTTAAGTCACTTGCTTTTCAGATGGCTAGAGAGGTAGAGTGCTACTTAAGTCCGCTGGCTGGCCAGCTTGCTAGCTGGGTAGTTAGCTAGTTATGTCAGCTGTCTAAGCAGGTGGCTAACTAGTTTAGTCACCTAGTTAAGTCAGTTGACTAGCCATCTGGCTCACTAGGTAGCCTGCTAGTTAAGTCAGCTGGCTAGACAGCTGGCAAGCTAGATATGTCACCTAGTTAATTCAGCTGTATAGCCAGCTGGCTAGCTAAGTAGCAGGCTAGTTAATTCAACTGGTTATAAAGCAGGCCAGCTAGATGAGACAGATAGTTAAGTCAGCTGGATAGCCAGTTGGCTGGCTAGTTAGTGACCTAGTTAAGTCCGTTGGCTAGCCAGCTAGCTAGCTAATTAAGTCAGTTAGTTGTCAGCTGGCTATCAGGGTGGTAGAGAGCTAGAGCACTAGTTAAGTCAGCTGGCTATCCAACTGGATATCTAGCTAAGTCAGTTAGTTTAGTTACCTGACTGGCTAGCTGCCTAGCTCTTTAATCAACTAGTTAATTTAGGTGGCTAACCAGCTGGATATATAGTTAAGTCACCTTGTTAAGTCTGCTGGCTAGCCATCTCCCTAGCTAGTTAAAAATCTATTTAATTCAGATGGACTAGACAGTAGGCTAGCTGTTTATTTCAGCTAGTTTAGACAGCTGGCTAGCTAGGTAGCTAGCTAGTTAAGTCAGCTAGTTATGTCAGTTAGTTAGTTTGTTAAGTCAGCTAGTTAAGTTGACTTTCTAGCAAGATATCTATCTAGGTAGCTAGCTAGTTATTACAGCTAGAAAATTCAAAGTCTAGTTAGGTAGTTAACTAGTTAAGTCAGCTAGTTAAATCAGCTGACTAGCCAGGTGCCTGTTTGGGTAGCTATCTAGTTAAGTCAGTTGGGTAGCCAGCTGGATAGCTAGTTAATTCATCTAGTTAACTCAGCTTGCTAGCCAACCAACTTGTTAGCTAGGTAGCTAGGTAGTTAAGTCAGCTGGTAAGCCAGCTAGATACGTAAGTAGTTATCTAGTAAAATCAGCTGGCTAGCCACCTGGCTAGCTAGAGGTGTCAGCTAGTTAAATCAGCTGGCTAGCCAGCTGGCTATCTAGTTATGCCAGCTAGTTGAATCAGCTTGCTAGCAAGCCGGCTAGCTGGTTAAGTCAGCTAGTTAATTCAACTGTCTATCCAACTGGCTAGCTAGGTAGCTCGGTAGTTAAGTCAGCTGGATAGCCAGTTGACTAGCTGGTTAATTCAGCTAGTTAAGTCAGCTTGATAACCACCTGACTAGGTAGGTAGCTAGCTAATTAAGTCAGCTGGCTAGCTATTTAAGTCAGTAAGTTAAGTGAGCTGGCTAGCAGGCTGGCTAGCTAAATGGCTAGCTAATAATGCCAGTTGGCTAGCCGGATGTCTATCCAGTTAAGTCAGCTAATTAAGTCAGCTGGTTATACGGCTGGCTAGCTGGATGGATGGCAAGTTAAGCCACATTGTTAGCAGGCTGGTCAGGTAGGTTGCCAGCTAGTTAAGGCAGCTGGTTAGCTGGCTGACCAGCAGGGTGTCTGGGTAGTTAAGCCGGCTGGCTATCCCTATGTCCAGTCTGCTGGCTGGCCATTTAAGCCAGTTGCCTAGCCAGGTGGCCAGCCCACTGGCTAGCTAACCAGTTGTCTAGCCAGCTAACCAGCCAGGTAGCCAGCTAGTTAATACTGGTGGCTAACCGTGTAGCCAACCAGGTAGCTAGCTAGCTAAGTCAGCTGGCTAGCCAGCTAACCAGCCATCTAGCTAGTCAGCTAGTTAAGTCAGCTAGCTAGCCAGCTAGCTAGTTAAGTGAGCTAGCATGTCAGTTAACTATTAAGGTACCTAGTTAATTCAGCTAGCTAGTCAGGTTGCTAGTCAGCTATCTAGTTAATTCAGGTAGCTAGTCAGCTAGCTAGTCAGCTAGATAGTTAAGTAAGCTAGCAAATCAGCTAGTTACTTACCTAACTAGTCACTTAGCAACTCAAGTAGCTGGTCAGTTAACTAGTGGGCTCCCTTGTTTTCCATCAGGTCAGCTAACTAGAAGTCTCCCTTGCCTGCCAACCATACAGAAAACTACTTGACTCACATGCCAGCCGACAGGTCATCTGATGTGTCAGCTCGCTCGCTGGCCAATAGTTAATCAGCTCACTGGTCGGCTCATTAGCAAGGCGACTAGTTATGGCAGTGCATGTGTCAGCCCAATTGACAACAGACTATTTAATTCAGCTGACCAATCAGCTCTCTCACCGGCCAGCTAGTTAAGTCAGCTGACCTGTCTGCTCACTTGGTGGCTGACTAGTTAAGTCAGATAACCAATCGGCCGACTAGTGGGACAACTTGTCAGCCGACAAGTTAGGTCAGCTAAATAAACGTCAGACTAGCTAGGTCAGCTAAGTTGTCGGCCAACTAGATGGCCGAATAATTAGGTGAGCAAACTACCCAGCCAAATCCTTACCTGGACTAACTATGGGGCAAACTTGTCAGTCAACTATTTAGCTTGGTCAATTAGTCGACCAACTTGCTAAGCCAGCTAACAAGTTGACTGAGTAGTCAGCCAATGTGTTAAACCAGCTAGCTAGTCAGTCGACTCGTCAGCCAACAAGTTAAGTCAGGTAGCTAACTCGTTAAGCAACTAGTTATGTCAGCTATTTATCTCATTTGACAACTAGTTAAAACAGTTATCTACCTCATTAACCAACTCATTAATGCAGCTAACTATCTCGTTAGCCAACCAGTTAAGTCAGCCAGCTAAGTGAACTAGCTAACTAGCTAGCTAGCTAAGTAAGCTAAGTCAACTAGCTCACTAGTTAGCTAATTATTTAAGTCAGCTACTTAAGTCTGCTACCTAAATAGTTAGCTAATAGTTAACCTAATTTACACTAATTTAAGTCAGCTCATTATTCAGCTAGTAAAATAGTTAGCTAATTATTTAATTCAGGTAGTTAAGTCAGCTAGCTAATTAGTTAAGTCAGCCAGTTAAGTCAGCTAGCTAAGTTTTTAAGTCAGCTAGCTATGTCAGCTAGTTAAGTCAACTTCTAATTTAGTCAGCTGGTTAGGGCAGCTAGCTAGCTAGTTAGCTAAAGGTTTAAGTCAGCAGGTTGAGTCAGGTAGTTAGCTAGTTAACTAACGGGTTAAGTAAACTGGTTGACTCAGCCTGCTAGCTAGTTAGCAAACGTGTTGTGTCAGCTGTTTGAGTATGCTAGCTAGCTAGTTAGCTAACGAGTTAATTCAGCTGGATGGTCAGCTAGCTAGCTAGATAGCTAATGAGTTAAGTCAGCGGGATGAGTCTGCTAGCCAGCTCATTAGCTATTGAGATAAGACAGATGATTAAGTCACCTAGCTAGAACGTTAGATAATGATTAAGCTAACTAGTTATCTAACTGGTTAAGTCAGCTAGCTAGCAAGGCAGCTTACTATTTAAGTCAGCTTGTTAGCTAGGTAGCTATCTAGTTAGCTAACTATTGAAGTCATCTGACTAACTAGGTAAGTAGCTAGCTGGCTAACTAATTAAGTCAGCTGGCTAGCTAGGTAGCTGCTAGTTAAGTCAGCTACTTAAGTCAGATGACTAGCCAGCAGGCTAGCTAGGCAGCGAATTAGTTAAGTCAGTTGGCTAGCCAGCTCACTAGCTGGTTAATAGAGCTAGTTATGAGAGCTGGCTAGTCAACTGGCTAGGTAGGTAGCTAGATATTTAAGTCAGCTAGATAGCTACCTGGCTAGCTAGTGATGCCAGCAAGTTAAGTCAGCTGGATAGCCAACTGGCTAGCTGGTTATGTCAGCTAGTTTATTCAGCTGTCTAGCCAGATGGCTAGTTAGGTAGCTAGCTATATAAGTCAGATTGTTAGCCAGCAGGATAGTTGTTCCAGTCAGCTAGTTAAGTAAGTTGGCTACCCTGCAGGCTACATAGATAGCTAGCAATTTAAGAGAGGTGGCTAGCAAGCTTTTTAGCTTAAGTCAGCTAGGTAAGTCAGTTAGCTAGCCAGCTGGCTAGATATGTAGCCAGCTAGTTAAGTTAGCTGGCTAGACAGCTGGCTAGCTAGGTAGCGATCTAGTTAAGTCAGTTGACTAGTCAGCTGGCAAACAAATTATGTCAGCCAGGTAAATCAGCTGGCTAGCCAGCTAGATACCTAGCTAGAAAGCTAGTTATGTCAGCTGGCTAACTAGTTAATTCAACTAGTTGAGTCAGCTGGCTAGCCAGCTGACTAGCAGGTTAAGTCAACTACTGATGTCAGCTGGCTAGCAAACTGGTTCGCTAGGTAGGAATCTAGTTAAGTCAGCTGGCTAGCCAGCTGGCTAGCTATTTATGTCAGCTAGCTAATTTAGCTGGCTTCCCAGCTGGCTAGCTGTGTAGCTAACTAACTAAGTCAGCTAGCTGTCCAGCTGGCTAGCTGGTTAATCAGCTAGTCAATTCAGCTGGCCAGCCAGCTGGCTTGCTTGTTAAGTCCGCTAGTTAAGTCAGTGGGCCAGTCAGCTGGCTAGCTAGTTAATTCAGTGAGTTAAGTCAGCTGACCAGACCACTGGCTAGCTAGGTAGCTAGCTAGTTAAGCAGCTAGTTAAATCAGCTGGTTATCTAGGTATCTAGCTAGTTAAGTCTGTTAGTTAAGTCAGTCGGCTAGCTAGTTAGCTAGCAGGGTGCCTAGCTAGTTAAATCTGATGGTTAGTCAGCTGGCTAGCTTGTTAAATCACGTTAAGTCAGCTCGCAGGACAGCATGTTAGCTAGGTAGTTAGGTAGTTAAATCAGATAGCAAGCCAGAGGACTATGTAGGTAGGTAGCTAGTTAAGTGTGCTGGCTGCCATCAGGCTACCTTTTTATGCCAGCTAGTGAAGTCAGCTGGTTCTCAATCTGTCAAGCTAGGTAGGTAGCTAGTTAAGTCTACTGGCTAGCCAGCTGGCTACTTCATTAAGTCAGCTAGTAAAGTTAGCTGACAAGGCTGCTGGCTTGCTACTTAGCTAGGAAATTAAGTCAGCTGGCTAGCCAGTGGGCCAGCTGGTCAATTCAACTAGTTTAGTCAGCTGGCTAACCAGCTTTCTAGCTAGTTAAGTCAGCTGGTGAAGTCAGTTGTCTAGCCAGTTGGCTAGCTAGTTAAAAAGCTGGTTCCATCAGATGGGTAGACAGCTGGCTCACTAGTAATTTCAGCTAGTTACGTCAGCTGGCTAGCTAGGTAATTAGGCAATTAAATCAGCTGTCTAGCCAGCTGGCTAGCTAGTTAAGACAGCTAGTTAAGACAGCTGGCTAGCCAGCTTGCTGTCTAGGTAGCTAGCTAGTTATGTCAGCTGTCTAGCCAGCTGGCTAGCTAGTTAAGTCACCTAGTTAAGTCAGCTGAGAAGGCAGCTGGCTAGCTACGTAGCTTGCCAGTTAAGTCAGCTGGCTAGACAGGTGGCTAGCTAGATAAGTCACTTAGGTAACTCAGCTGGATATCCAGCTGGCTAGCTATGTAGTAAGCTAGTTAATTCAACTGGCTAGAAAGCAGGCCAGCTAGATAAGACAGCTAGTTAAGGCAGCTGGCTAGCAAACTGGCTGGCTGGTAGTGACCTGGTTAATTCAGTTGGTTAGCCAACTGGCTAGCTAATTACGTTAGCTAATTAAATCAGCTGGCTATTCATGTGACTAAAGAGGTAGAGAACTAGTTAAGTCACCTGACTAGCTGCCTGGATATCTAGTTAAGTCTGCTAGTATAGTCATCTGTCTGACCAGCTGCCTAGCCATTAATCAACTAGTTAGTAAGGTGGCTAACCAGCTGGCTAGCTATTTAAGTCACCTCATTAAGGCAGTTGGTTAGCCAGTTCACTAGCAAGATAAAAAGCTAGTTAAATCAGATGGCTAGACAGCTGACTAGCTAGTTATTTCAGCTAGTTAATTAAGCTTGCCAGCTAGGTAAATAGCTAATTAAGTCAGCTAGTTATAACAGTTAGCAAGCCAGTTAAGTTAGCTAGTTAAGTCACCTAGTTAGGCAATTAGCTAGCTAGGTAGCTAGCTAGTTATTTCAGCTAGTAAAGTCAGCTGGCTAGCTGGGTAACTAGCTAGTTAAGTCAGCTAGTTAAGTGAGCTGGCTAGCCAGCTGCCTTGTTGGGTAGCTAGCTTGTTAACTCAGCTGGCTAGCCAGCTGGCTAGCTAGTTAAGTCACCTAGCTCTGTCAGCTCACTAGCCAGCTGTTTACGTAGTTAGCTAGGTAGTTAAGTCAGCAGGCAAGTCAGTAAGATACGTAGGTAGCTAGCTATTTAAGTCAGCTGGTTAGCCACCTGTCTGCTAGTTAAGTCAGCTGGCTAGCCAGCTGGCTATCTAGTTATGTCAGCTAGTAGCATCAGTTGGCTAGCCAGCTGGCTAGCTGGTTTAGTCAGCTAGTTAATTCAAGTGTCTAGCCTACTGGTTAGCTAGGAAGCTCGCTAGTTTGTTAAGTTGAATAGATAAATCAGCTG
>NW_007261572.1:1826-18643 GCF_000164805.1 Carlito syrichta | reverse complement strand
ATTGGTTATGATAACTTGCTTGACATAGGTAAAATCCATTTTGTTAAAATCCTTTATGCTTGCCTGACCTAAAAAGGACACACTAATATGTACGTGTGATTGTTGTAACATTCCCATGTTTACAGACCCACAGCCTTGTTCCCCAGAGCTGTTCACACTGACCATTTAGAAATTTCCTAGCTACAATTTCTGTGTAATTGTATGCTTTGTTAACTGACATCAGATGTTGAGCCAAGAGATTGTTCTTTTCAAAATTATCCCTGCCACAACCCCATATTTTATTCCTATATTTTGTTCTCTTTTGTTTTTAATTCCTTGTTCCCTCACCACCCTGCTGTGTAGCCCACTTGCAGTTTATGCCTTTAGAAGTTTCTTGCTTGTTTCACTCAGGCTCAGAGCTTTCTCATAATGAGCCTACTCTTGACCACACACTACTAAGGACTCAAAATTTCAATCCAGTGTGCTGGCAACTCTTCTTTCTCTTGGTTCATCTATAATGAGGATAGGAACCTTTAAAGTAAATCAAAATGATCTCCACCTTCTGTCGACATCAGTTGTCAATCAATCCTGAATGCTTGAGTGGTTAATATTTTTTTTAAAATATGAATGAATGTCGCATTACTATCATATGCGAATTGGAAATTTCCCAGTCATTCAAGGAAGAATAAAGAAGTGATGTACTATAGATCTATAGAAGTCACCTAAATTGCATGGAGTATTACCTATTCTACCTGTGTTATATTGTTGTGAAGAATAAATAAAAAGGATCTAAATACATCCTGAAAATTAATAAGTGCTACAAAGTGTGAGAAAGCTATACAGTCAAGAACATGAATAAATAAAGGGGAAACAGATAAAACAGCATGCAGAGAGTTTTTACTATTAGACAAAGTAAATAAATAGTTCTGTCATTAATGTTGTTTGCTTATGAGGTGTGTGACCTTCAAAAATAAGCAATGGATGCGTAAAATTAAATCACAGCTTATCAAAAACATTTTAATAACAAATGAAGAAAAGGAGTAATTATATAGATTCAATGAAATGAATAACGGGGAACAAAATGTTTATGGGAGGAAACAAACAGGAAGGAAAATTCCAGAGAATATTGGGACTGTTTGACTCCTGCTAGACATTTCCATCTCTCAGTCAATATTTCCTTTTTCTGAGGATGACTCTGTTTCCTTTTTAATATTTAACATTTTTGCTTAAACAGCTGTAATAACTATTTCTTGATGCATCTATTCTGATCATTTGTACATTGTGACATTGTTTCTTTTATTTGTTATATGCCATATAAATAAACAGACATTATGTGCTGATGGTTGATTTTGCCTTATTGTTTGATTTGATGTTTTATTTTACCTGTGTAGGAATACATTTTTGCTAAGACTTTACTGTGAAAGCTTGCATAAATCTACTGAGTCATACATTTGAACTCATTGCAGTGGCTGTTAATGTTGAAATTTCTCCTGAACATAAGAGAGTTCAGATTCCCCCTTGAATACTCTGCCTTAGTTTCCTTATGTTTTTGTGCTTCCCCCTTGTGCTCTACTGGAGATCATAAGATTCAATTCTCCCAGGTGTATTCCAGTTTCATACTTTAACAATTTTAATGTGGAGGGAGAGGATGGACTATGAGTCATCCTCTGACCTTCTCTCTGAGTCAAATTCTCAGGCAGGAATCATGACCCTTGGTCTCAGTGCACTCTCTCATGCTTCCTTGCTCTTCCTCCCATTGAAATGTGGGTCTATATATTTCTGCCTCTTCGTCTGGGATTGAATAATTCTTATTGTTGTCAGTTCTTCACACTCAGCTCTCCGGTGTTCCTTAAATCCTGTCCTTTACCTCCAAATTTGCTGCCCTTCTAAGGAGAATGAAACTGTTTTTTCATATGAGAGACAGCATTTGTGATTTTGAAAATTAAAGTTCAGTGTTGACCTCTTTTCACCTCACATTTCCTATAGGGCAGCACCTGTGGGGCTAGGATACTGGTTTTGGTGTCGTGCCTGGCAGATAAATCTTATTGTTTTTATTGGTGTTAAAGAACAATGGCTCTAGGTGCACCACAGGAACTTTTTTTTTTTTAGTTGGCGTCTCACTCTGTCGCCAAGACTGGAGTGCAGTGACCACTCCAGGCCACCGTAGCCTCAATCTGCTGGGCTCCGGCTATCTTTCCACCTCAGCCTTCTGAGTAGCCGGAATTACAGGCTTGCACTACCACACCAGGCTGATTTGTTTTATTTATTGTAGAGATGAGGTCTCGCTGCCCAGGCGGCTATTGAACCCACAAGTTCTGGCAATTCACTCACGTCAGCCTCCCAAAGGCGTGGGATTACAGACTGAGCCACTGAGTCTGGCACTTCAGAAAATTGAGTTCTCCTTTCTTCAATCACAATTACTTGTTTGGGGAGTGCATTTTGCCATGTTCCACCATCCTGAATAAAGTATTTCAGTGAGAATCAGAATTTCCCACCTATGTGACCACTACAAAGTTCAAACTTTGACGCCTTTTGCACACTGGGCTTTGAGTCTTCCAACATATATTTCTATCATAATCTTGTCCTATCTCTGATGAAACCTGGTGTCTTCAGTCCACAATATAATACTAAGGAGATTTTCTGGTCCTGTTTCTCCCAGCAAGGGCTAGTCTATCTACAGATTTCAGATTTGTGTCATATATTTTCAATTAACTGAAGAATTCAATAAAACACAAAAATCTTCAGCTTGTCCAGTTTTGTTCTTATTGGTGAAGATGATGATCACTTTCTCACCATTATTGTTTGTGTAAAAAAAATATTTTTTACCAGCTGCCTAGTTCTTCAAGTTAAGTAGCAAATTTATTTGTAAAAGATATAAGTGGAAACAAACCAATTGCCAATAAGCAGGATAACGTTGGTCAATTCATTCATTAGAATATGACCTATTATTTAGAACATGGAGTGCCTGACACACATTATGCATGGCTGCATACACAGATATTTTTTGCCAAGTAAAGTATAACAAGTAAATAAAACTGTATGCTTTACAATTTCACTTTTAAAATTCTGGAAAATGATCACTTGTGTAATGTAAGATAAAGTTTAGTGGGAGAAACGGGCATGATGGTGACAGGGCAGCTTGGTCTATGAGACCTTTTGCAAAGGAGAACGTAGAAGAACTCTGGCTCTCTCCTGGGGGCAGCAGATTCCATTGTCAGCAGCGTGCACTACACACAGAGCTTGGCCATTGCCACCGCTGAAGCATCACAGCAGTCTGGGCCAGTCACTGCAACCCCAGATGCCACAGCAGTCACCGCTGCAGCCATCTCAGTGGTGGCCATTGCACACCACTCCACCGGTGCCTGAGGCGATCCACGACTTTAGACCTTGAAGCCCCTGCAAGCAAGGTCTGCTGAGATAGATGTCACCTCTACTGCCACCATGACGTCCTTCCAGTCCATGGGTTTCCTCCCAAGTGTCTTGAGGCAGGCATACATCTCTGGCTTCTGTTCGGCTCCACCCCCTCTGGGGCAAGAAGCTGAGATAAAGACAATCTGGAGCTGTGAGATACCACCACCTGCTGGCGATTCAAGGTTAAAACTCCAAAATGGGAAAAACAAGCTTGATAAACAGACACAGGCCAGATCTGAGTGGTGAACTTGGCAGTGGTGAACTGAGTGGTGATCTGAACTGCCCTTCACAGCAAGCCAGGGGCAACTGACCCTAACTGTGAACAAATTTACCAGCCTGAGAAGACAACTAGGAATCAGAGCTGAAAGGACATTGGACTAAAACGAAAAAACTTAGTGTGTACTTGATTGGTTCTGTTAATTTACTGACTTGATTATATCCTCACTGTTTTATTCCTTTTCTTTTCTTTTTTCTTTTCTTCTCTTTTCTCCTCTCTGTAAACCATATCTCTGTGTAGAGGAACAGTACACCAATAAGGAGGTTGGTTAGCTTGTATGTTAGCATCATTGCATGTTTTAGTTTTTTTTGTATGGGAGTTGGTTAGTCTGTAGCCATGGTCTATTTTTTTATCTGTATCATTTAGGTCTCTCCATTTGTTGGTACACTCGCCTGTTTTCCTCCTTATTCCTCTCTTTCTCAATCACCCTCTTCCCCACACTGTCTGCTTCATTGTCTTCCCTTTGTTAACCTCATTTTATTTCAGGGAGTAAATCTACAACCCCACTGCACAGACAGATTCCAAGGCAGTGGGAAGTGCTTTGTTACTCCTGACTGCTTCTGGTAAATTGCCAAAAAAGATGGGGGATTGAAGGAGACATATTTACCCACACACAAAACATACAGATAATATCTATTTTTTCTCACTGTGCAAATTTTTATAGTGACAAAATACATATAACATAAAATTTACCATGTCGTATACTCATCACTTTTTATTGTCACTCAGTGGCCATTTTTTTTTATTTTTCACAATAACCCATGCAGACAGGCAAAACCACAGACGGGTTTCCCAGCACTTTCCAAATATAGTTCACATCTTTAGTGGCATCACTTCTAGCTGTCGCTTTAGTACCTCTAGTAAAGCTGTCCTCTTCATTAATCTACCATGTATTTATTGAGTCTATGTTATAATAGATTAAGGTTTACTCAATTCCACATCACTCCCTTCTCCCACTTATATAGCTACACATCAGTTCGCTTTTGCTTACTTTTCAATCTAGTAACATGCTATGACTTTTACTATATATTATGCTATGTACTGTGTTCTTTGACTCCCTATTTGGAACTTGGGTATGTTAGCATTCTTGTCCTTCCCTGAACTATTATTTCTTCTTCTCTCAAATGTGGTTAACTGTACTTTACTTTTAAATTGTTTTGAATGTTAATATAATTATCAGATAATATTTGTCTGATATTTAAAAAAATTTTAATTAAAAAAATTTTATTTTTTTAATTAAAAAAAACTCATTTAGAAGAGAACACCAAAGATGTTCCTGAGAAATATTTAATAAGGATTTTATGAAAGTGATTCATAAATTTAATCAATGGTCTAACAGAATCCAGGAGTATATGGTGCTTGACTCATGAGGCATAGGTTGCAATTGGTGTTTTAACAATAATGGTAGAAGCCATCTATTTCTTCCCCTTCCCTTGGAATTAGTAGATACAGCTTCACAAGTAACCTTCAAAGTTGGAGAATTCAGAGATAGAAGAGTTGAGGAGAGGATCTGCAGGCAATTATTTAGTCATTGGCTCAACTGCTGCTGCTGCACCTGTAACTGAATCCTGGGGACCGAAAGGGTCATAGAAATTCGTGTAATTGTGTAGAGCATCCTCATATCTTCATGTCTGAATCACGAGACACTCTTCTTTTGTAGCTGCAACCAAAGGGAAGGGCCACAGGCATTTAATGTTCTTAAGTCTGAAGCTCACGACTCCAAGAAAATAATTTAGAAGTTGAGGATGGCTATGGACTGATGTAAACTTTTCCAATGTCTTTTTCTTAGTGATTCCCCATTATATGCATGTGGGCATTGGGTTTTTATGCAAATATAAAAGAGAATGAGGTGTCATTCATCTCTAAGGTGCTCTATCTGGGATAAAGATTATGAATGCATTTTCATAAAACTTGGTCCACTGACAGGCATATGCTCTTTATCAATAAGAGAACCATCATGGTCCTCTTATTTTGGAACATAAATGTGTTGAAGAAGATAATCAGGGATTAATGAGAGGTTAAATAAAAGTATCCTCACTATTTCCAGAAATGTGCAAGGATTAAATACTCTCTCAAAATCTCGGTACCTCAAAATATTTAGATACACTCATTGATTTAATTGTCATTTCAACTAGTTCATTTGCAAACTATTATAATCAAACGTAACTATTTTTTCTGAATTTTGTGTGACTGGAACAACTTTTTGAGTCACTTAACATTGCTAAACATTTATTTGATCTAAAATGGCTTCATTTCCATATATAGCAAGGATGTATATGGAGCAAAGTGCACCCATGATATGGAGCTTAAAGAAGCATAGACCTTTATGGCTAGATGGTCAGCAGCCTTAACATCATTGAAATTCCAGCTACTTATAATCCTTCTCATTTCTGTAAATTCTTGAATGCCTGTTGTAGCATTTTAGGCAGCTAGACTCTATCATTTAGGGAAAACATTAAGGAACGTAAATCCTCTACCCTTCTACTGGATATGTCTGTGGTTGTGAAAGCATTTATTCAGTAGAAGATCCTCAGTTCACATATATGTTGGACCAGTAGTCTAATCTTTGTGTACAGACTCATATAATCTCCAAAAGACTGTACCTTTAAATTTAGAAACTACAACACAGTGTTTTCATCATGTTAAGGAAGAAGACATATTATTTTAGCAGTACAAGTGAACATACAACAGATTACAGAAAGAAAACGTCTACAGTGGACAAAGAGCAGCTCCCAGGTTTAGGAAGCAGATGACCTAAAATAAACCCTTGAGTATTGCCTTCCAAGGTCATGTATGAGAAATTTATGGAAGTTTGCCTGAGATCTTATGAGCAGTTAGTGCTGGAGAGCACAGCACATCACTATTCCTCCATACTTTTTGGTCTAAGATGTGGTCTTATGCTTCCTTCCTTCATGGAAATAATGTGCTAAATTGAGATATCTGTTGTAATTTTACTTCAATTATGGAGCATCTTATTCTACTTCAGTCAAAATTTTCATCTTTAACTTATTATGTCCTAACATATGCTTAGAATTTTGATAACTTAAATTTATCTCTATAAAATAACATAGGGTCTATTTTTATTGTGTTCCATTGAATATAATTTATGATTTGAACGGGACACACTTGGATATTTAGCTAAGGCTATTCTAAGCAAAGTGCTGACTCATTTTTTTTCTAATTGATTATAATAAAAATGTTAAAGGTGTAAGGCAAACTAAAGAAGACATTTTCAATAAAAGTAGAACATGATGATTTGCAAATATCTCTGAAAACCCATAAAAATTATCAATAATAGAAACTTTAGATGTGTTTCTATAAACCAAAGACAAGACTAATATAATGTTGGAAGTCAATGAGTTATTTTTAAAAGGAAAATAATGTTATAGAATATGTTTACACAAAACATTATGCCTCAGATAGTAAGTTTATGTTCTTAGCTAAATTTTCAAAAAATAAATACAAGAGGAATTGAAATTAATATCCATAAAATTAAATGTTTAGTAGATTTTTTAGAAAAAATTAAACTAACATTTTGATGAATCATAACTCAATAATAAAATGGTGTCCATTTTTTCAATTTTGACAGGAGTTGCCAACGGAAAAAAATGCATAATTTTTCTCTTTAGGAGTGCTGGAAAAGTCCATCTTAATACAGGGACTCTTGGGCCTCTAAGAACAAAGATAGAAGTTTGGATCAATATTAAGTTTTAAGACACTACAATCACTGGCTTGGTTGTTAGTGAGGACTTTCTTCTCTATGAACCCAGTATGTGAAGAATATGTAAAATAATTATTTCTTCTAATGAGAAGATAGCTACATACATTTTCAAGGTAAAAGAAGAAATCAGGGAAACATAATCCAAATAGAAGAATATAAAGATCCCCAAACTGTCAACAATAAAAATATGTAAACATATATAAATTACCAGGCATAAAATTCAAAGTAAATCTTATAAACATGTTCAATGACCAAGGAAAAGAATGTATGCCAATTTTGAGAATTTTAGCAGCAATATCAAAAAACAAATCAGAAAGAGCTCCTGAAAATTCTTGTTGATGGAGAATACAGTAAGTCAACTGTAAAAATAAATGTTATCAACAAGAGTAGATAAAATGAACAAAAAAACACTAAATTAAGATGTGATTTCAAATGATACAGATATAAGAGACCAAAAAGAGTAAAAGATTAATTAAGGCTTGAAGACGTACGGGACAAAAGCCACACTGGAAACAAAAACTGCATTTTAGAAAGTCTACAAAGATGATTCACAATTGAGGGATAGAGAGAGAGGGAGAGAAGGAGAGTGAAGAGAGAGAGGGGGTTGGGAGAGAGAGAGAGAGAGAGAGAGAGAGAGGAAATCATTTAAGATAGAGTCATAATATTATTCAAATAAATATGATCAAAGAATCTTCTAAAATCTGAAGAAAAATAATATTTCTGAGGAAAATAGATAAAAATCCTGAATAATATGAAACTGGTGAAACAACATCAAGACTCTTCATAATCAAACTGATAAAAGTTGAAAGCTTTTGAAAATAGCAAGAAAACAATGTGACACATCATATGGAAGAGAACAACCCTAAAAATGTCAGCATATTTCTTGACCGAAAGTTTTAAGTTCAGAATGGAGACAGACTTTATACAATGATGTGTGGCTTAATGACAAGAACACTTTTTTCATAATAAAATTTATTTTATTTTTTCTCTTACTTTTTGTTTTAAAAATTTGGGGTGAAATTCTGGGTTAGGTAAATATATGGTCATCATACAAGTAAAATGCGGGTACTCTTATGGAATTATGTGTCCCCCACCCCGACAGTGCCCCACTACTACCAATCCCTTTATAGTATTATGATTTTGAGAAATGTGTCCTTAGGCAATTTATAAATTGTGCAAGCATCGTAGACTACATTTATGCAAACCAAGATGGTATAGCCTACTTCAAACATAGGCTAAATGGTAATAAATGTTTATACTATGAGACTGTAATAAATACTGTAAGAAATTGTAACACTTTGGTAAGTGTTGATGGATCTAAAAACATTTTAACATAGAAAAAAAGCAGTAAAAACGGGGTATTATAATTTCATGAGGCCACCATTCTTGTATATGGTCTCTTATTCATTTCATTAAAACATGTGATGGTATTGCATGCTGTTTTGAGCACAGGACCCATCACTATAATAAAATAAAGCTTTTAAAAAAAGTGCCAGTCAAGAACTATTTGTGACACGTGTTCTTCAAAAATGAAGAATATTTAAGAACCTTACCAAACCAGTAAAAAGTAACGTCCTAACTACTAGACTTGTCTTTAAATGAATGCCAAAGTGTCTCTATATGTACCCAGTATAATGAAGTAGTTGCATAAGCTCCACTCTGATATCTATCATATGACTGTTCTGCATAGATTTTTTTCTCTTTTTTTCTTACTAGAGTCATATCTCCATCTCCTCTTTTCAGTCTACTGATGTGACTCAGTTCAGAACCTTAAAAACTTTTTAAAAATTCCCCAAATTTCCTCCACCAATTATAATAACCTCTCACTAGTGTTTCCTTGCTTTCATTCCCATAAGACAATGTATTTGTTCCTAAAAGGTTGAACCCATATTTTTATTTTCATTGCATTTTATTTTGTTTTTGTTTTATTTTAAAGCTGTGGGACATAATACAGGATTTGGTAAAATATATGGTTGTGATACAGGTGAGGAGTTGGGTCTCCCATTGGAACTCACTTCACTTGGATATTAAGGAATCAGGTACCATTATTGATGTTATGACCCCCATCCCCTTGTGGTGTACTGCTACTGAAAATCCCATTTTTGTAGCATTATGACAGGTGCTCAGGGTTCACTTATGTGGGACAGCATGTGGCATTCAACTTTTTTCTTTCTGTGATAGGTCACTGAGTAATATAGACTCCAAATACATCGACATTGTTATGAAGTCTATAATTTTGACTTTCATTATGGCTGCATAATATTCCATTGTGTATAGGTACCACATTTTTTCAAGTCCAGTTTCAATGGTAAGCATGATTGGTTCCATATTTTTTCTACTGTGAATAGTACTGCAGAAAACATACCCGTGCAGGTAATTTTTTGTAGAATAACTTTATTCCCAAATGGGAGATCATTGGGTTATGTGGAGAGTCAATTTCTAGTTCTTTTAGAAATCAACACACTTCTTTCATAGAAGTTGAATTAGTTGGCACTCCCACCAACATTGTAGAAGCATTCCCCTTTCATTGTTTCCTTGCGAGTATTTGCCGTTTTTGGTTTTATTAGTAATGGCCATTCTTTCTGGAGGTCCATGATATCTCAATGTGGTTTTGATTTGCATTTCTCTGATAATTAGTCAGACATATTTTTTTCGTATGTCTGCTGGCTGCTTGTATATCTTTTTTTGAGATGTATCTAATCATGGTCTTAGTCAATTTTATAATGGGACTGTTTGTTTCCTTTTTGCACTTTTGAATTCCTTGTAGATCCTGGATGTTAGGTCTTTGTTATTTATGCAGGTGTCAAGTATATTTTTTCACATTTTTAGGAGAGTATCCCTGCTCTCTTGCTAATGTATTTGGCTTTACAGAATCTTTTCAGTTTGATGAGGTCACACTTGTCTATCTAATCTCTTATGGCAAGGGCATCTGGAGTTTACACTAGTAATTTTTTGCCAATTACAATTTTAGTAAGGGTGTCTCGTGTTTTCTAAGGTTTTTATAATTTGTGGTGTTACAATTAGGTCTTTTATCCATTTGGAGTTGATTTTTTCTGTGTGCTGATAGGTAAGGGTCCTATTACATTATTCTGCCTGTGGTCATTCAGTTTTCCCAGCACCATTCATTGAATAGGTTCCCCTCTCCCTACTGGCTGGTGCTGATGACTTGATGGAAGATGTTTTGGTTGAGAAACTAAAGTTTTTTTCTGGTATCTCTATTTTGTTCCCTGGGTGTATATTCCTGTGATCGTACCAATACACGGCTGTTTTGATCATTGTAGCCTTATAGTAATATTTAAAGTTTTATTAACCCCTGGTTTGTTTCTTTTGCTGAGGACTGTTGTGGCTATTCATGATCATTTTAGATTCCATATAAAATTCTGTATTGTTTACAAGTCTCAGAAGAATGATGATGGTAATTTAATGGGTATTACATTTTATTGGTATGTTGCCTTGGATAGGAAGGCATCTTAACAATGTTAGTTCTTCCAATCCATGAGCATGGGATATTTTTCCATTTTTTTGTGTCTTTGATCTCTTTGAGAACTGTTTTGAAGCTTTTGTTGTTAAGGTCTTTTACTTCTCTGGTTAAGAAGATGTCGAGGCATTTCATTTTTGCATGTGTGGTAAACATGAATGCGATTGTATTTTTTATTTGGTTCTCTGCCTATTTGTTGTTGGTGTACAAAAATACTAGTGTCTTCTGTACATTGCTTTTATATTCTGAGACTTCCCCAATGTTCTTTATCAGTGAAAAGAGTTTTTGACAGATTTTCTTGGCTTAGGTATAGGATCATATTCACTGAAAAGAGAGAGATATTTGCTGATATCTTTCACTTTTCTGATTGCTCTGCTTAGTAACTCTGATACCATGCTGAAAAGAGGGTGGGGACAAGAGTGGACATTCTTATCTTGTTCAGGTTTTCCGGGAAAATTCTTCCAATTTTTGTCCATTTGGTAATATGTTGGTTGTGGATTTATCATGTGTCTTTTATTATTTTGAGGAATATTCTGTCTATGCCCAGTTGTTCAAGAGTTTTTATCAAGAAGAGATGTCGGAATTTTTTGAGAGACTTTTCTATATCTAATTTAATGACATAATCATGTGGTTCTTGTTTTTACATCAGTACATGTGGTTTACATTTATGCTATTGCAGAAGTTAAAGCAACACTGCATTCAAGGGATAAAGCCTACTTAAACATAGTAGATAATTTTTGAGATGTGTTGTTTGACCTTATTTACTAGAATCTTTTTGACAATTTGTACATCTCTGTTCATCTGGGATATTGGCCTAAAGTATGTTTTGTTGTTGTTGTTGGGTGTTTGCTTGGTTTGGGTATCAGAGTAATGTTAGCTTCATAAAATGATGTTGAGAGTGTTCTATCTTTCTCCTCTTACCTGGCATATTTTCAATAGTGTAGGTATAACCTTCTCCTTGTATGTTTTTAGAATTTTGCTGGGAAGTCATCTGGTCTAGGGCTTTTTTTAGGTAGTTTTCTTATGACAGAGTAAATTTCCTGGGTTGTTTTTGGTCCATTTAGGGTCTTTACTTATTTCTCTTTCAAACTTGGAAGGTTGTGTGATGTCAGAAATTCCTTCATTTCATTTAACTTTTCAAATTTGTTTACACACAGGTGTTCATTATAATTATTGGTAATCTTTTTATTTCCTCAGGGTAACTTGTTATTTAATCTTTTGCATTTATGTTTATTTGGGCCTTTTCTGGGTTTTTTATTGATCAATCTGACTAGGGTTCCATTATTCATGTTTATCTTTTCAAGGTGTCATCTTTTCAACTTTTTCTTTTTTTCTATGATATTTTTGTCATCTATATACTGTTTAGGGTTTTTACTGTGGTGATCTGGGTGCTTCTGCTGAAGTTAGAGTTTTGACTGTCTTGTCCTTATGGCTCCATTTTATGATTTGTTAGCTGTTCACTTGTGATCTGTTTCTTAACGTGTGTTCATAGAAATATAAACTTCTCTCTTAGTGCTGATTTCATGGAATCTCAGAGATGTTGGTAAGATGGTTCTTTATTTTCATGTGTTTCCAAAAATATTTTAATTTCAGTTTTTATTTCTGGCTTGACCCAGGAGCTATGTAGCATTGTGCTGCTAATTGTACATATATTTGTGTGTTTTAGGGGGATTTTCTTGGTGACAATGTTCATTTTTATTCACTGAGGTGTGAGAAGTTGCATGACAGAATTTTGATAGTATGGAATTTGTTTATGCTTAATTTATGGCCAAGGATGTGACTGAACTTGGTATATGTTCCATGTGATATTGAGTAGAATGAATATTCTGTGGTTATGGGGTGGAGGACTCTGTAGGTATCTATTAAGTCCATTTTGTCAATCATCAAGTTAAGCTTCAGGATCTCCTTAATGATTTTGTGCCCTGATAATCTGTCTAGAATTGTGAGTAGAGCATTTAAGTTCCCAGTTGTGATACTGTTAGAGTCAATATCCTTTCTTAGTTTTATTAGTAATTGCTTTATAAATCCAGGAATGCCTATTTTGCTGCATATATATTTAGAATGGATTTTTCTCGTTGACGGATTCAACATTTAATCATTATGTAAAATTCTTCTCTTTTTAAATTTTTGATAATTTTAAGGTTGTTTCTTCTGATATTGAGATCACTCCAGTTATATTTTGCTTTCCATTCATCTGAAAGTTTGTTTTTTATCCTTTAATTTTGAATCTATGGGTGTCCTTTGTAGTGATATGTGTTTCTCTGAAGCAACATATTTTTGGGTCATGGTTTTTTATCCAGTTGGTTATTCTATGCTTTTCAGTGGTGCATTTATATTACTCACATTCAGGCTGAATATTAAAATGTGAGAGGTTTTCCCTTTCATGAGACTTATATAATTTTTTTATTTGTTTTCTTTTTACTTTGGGGTTCATATATGTGTGTGTTTTCAAGTTATCACTTGTAATGTATTCATTGCTGATTATTTGTGTTTCTGTTGTATTGAGAAATGCATGATTGCTCTTTTTTTTCTTTATTCTGTGTTTACTACCATCTTATGCATCTTTGGTAGCACTGGTCTGAAAGCAGCATAATATTGTAAGGATTGGATGTCTAGGGAAGATTTTAATTCTTCGTCACTGATGAAATTTAGTTTACAACCTGGCTCGGTGGCTCAGCTTGTTATCTTGCACCTTGGGAGGCAGAGGTGAGCAGATTGCCTGAGCCTGTGGAATCGAGACCCACATGGGCAACTTGGCAAGACCTCATCTCTACACTAATCAAAAATTGGCTGGGCGTGGTAACATGTGCCTGTAGTTCCAGCTACTTGGAAGGCTGAGGCAGAAGGATCGCCAGAGCCCAGCTTGTCGAGGCTGCAGTGGCCGGGAGTAGCCACTGTACTCCAGTCTTGAAGTGAAACTCCAACTCAAAAAAAAAAAAGAAAATTAGTTTAGACATGTAGAAAATTTTTTGTTGGAATCTTTTATCTTTGAGAACACGAACATTGGAGTCTAGTTTATTCTAGCCTGCAGTGTATCTGTAGATAAGTCTGTTGCTATTCCAGTTGATCTTCCGTGCTTGGGAGTCTTACCTTTTCCTATTGCTGTCTTTAGTATTTTGTTTTCTTTGATGCCTATGTTGTGTAAGCAAATTCCTATGTGTTTGGGAGTTATTCTTCTTATTTGATTCTTTTTGGGGGTTCTCTGAGTCTCTTTTGTTTGGTTGGTCATATCTCTGATCACTTGAAGGAAGTTTTCTTGGATAATCTCATGGAGTGGTTGTTCCAAAGTGTTCTCTATCTCCCTTTCTGGTTACTTATCAGGCATAAGTTAGGTCTCTTAATATAACTGCATACTTCTTGGAAGCTTTTATTCACCTTTTAAAGCTTTTTTCTGTTTTTAACTGTTTGAATTGGTTCCATATTTTGATCTTCAAGTGCTGAGTTTTTTCCTTCTGCTTGATTGATTTTGCTTTTCAAGCTTGTCACTTTGTTATATATATTGTTTACTGTATTATTTATTGCCCTCATCTCAGTTATCAATACTTTCATTCTTTCTTCTTGTCTTTCTTTATTGTTATTTATCATCTCCATAAATATCTTGATATCTGGATTTGGAGATGGCAATTAGTTATTAGGGGCTCTTCATTTTTTGAGGTTTGAAGTCTGTGTTCTCTGGTGCTATGTTTCTAAGGGTGTTGGGGACACTGTTTTTCTGTTGATTTTTCTTCATTAATAATGGACTCCTCCAGTTTTCCTTGTTTAATTTTGTTACTCAGTGAGAGGTACAATTGCTTTCACTTTTGTTTGCTCAGTCCAGTATTCTTGCTTAAATGGATTCTGTGGATGTATTCAATTTTGAAGCCTAGTTGGGGATAGGTGACTACTTTCCTTTTGCAGTTTTGAAATTTGGCTAAAGTGTAATGGGGAGCTATGGTTTAGAAGCTACCTGCAGATATGAATGTCTACTGACTGGGATGTTAGCCCTCTGGAAATCACTTTCCACCACCTTACAGCATGTCCATGAGGTAGGGTCATATGCATATTCCCTGAAACCAAAATGAGATAAGAAAATGTGAAAGTTATGAGAGAGCAAGAAGGGAGAAGAAAAACAGTGAAGAGAACGAAGAAAGTGGAAAGTAGACAAGCAAACAAATGGGTAAGCAAACTAAGAAAGACAGCACACTCACCCTCAAATATACTCATTTGCAAAATGAGAGAACAAATGGGACAAATCAACTCACAACACACACTCACAAAAAGACACAAATATGTATTGAAAAAAGCAATCAAACTTTTGTGAGTTCTGAGCTCCTTCTTTTGTCTGTTTCTGGAAGTTCTGGTTGTCCCAAGCACTGCTGCTTTTGACTCATTGCTGGAAGGTGCAGGACCCATTCTCTAGACACACCTTTCTGCTTTTAGCATGGAAGATAAGGCTTCTCTCCTCGTGGGCCAGGCACCCCATAAGCTGCTGGGGATGAGCATTGGATCAGATAGACTCACCCCTACTCTTCTGTTGCTAGGAATGTGAATAGACCAGTGTCAAGAGTGGAGCATCTAGGATTCTAAGTCAGTGCTGTCTCTCTGATATCTTGCACATGGAGTATCCTCTCAAGGTAAAAAATTGTTGATCCCAGAGAGGTGGGCAATCATTCCTCAGTATCAGGATGCAGGCTCCTCTGTAATAAGCAAGATAAAGTACATTTATGCTTGGGTTCCACAACAACGAATATGTTGTTCATCCTTGTTTCCCCTCTAGCAGTGCTCAGATCCAAATTTCTTCCCTGTGCTTTTTCTACAGTCCCTGATGCCAGTTCCTGCATTGTAGCTGCAAGTGTTGAATTCAGGCCAGTATCAGGTCCCAATAAGTTGCTGTTCTCTGCTGCTTTTTCCAAAGACATGCTCTTAGAATGACACTAATATTTTAATATGCATGTCCATTGAGCAATCACCCATAACGATCCCAAACATAGAACCATTGGATTTAAGACTGCAGCTATGAGATTTGGAGGGGGATATCCTCCAGCTGATGACATCAGTCAAGGAGCAGTGAGAATACTAAGCATTTTTTGTTTGTCAAGAATGTAAAAAGGTCATATATGCACAAGTTAAGGGGGAAAGCCCAGCGACAGATAGCATCTCAACTGCAAGTAAAGGAACTTTCTTCCTTCTTTTTTGTCTGTGGCAAAGATGCGACAAGAGTAGAAAGAAAGGACGAAAGAGAGAAAGAAAATGATAGGCCCTGCAGACAAAAATGTGAATAAGGAGAAAAAACAATTGATCAGAGAAGCAATCCCATCCCTGTTGTCTTCTACACCTGCACATCAACTGGGTTCTGGGGGTCCTGTATGCCCCCTGGTGGTAGGTCATAATACTTTCAACCATCACCCTCTTTCTTTCATCAGGGAGGCTTGAATCTATGTCCCCAGTGATTTCCAATAATTGGAGCTCTCACACAATAATAAACTTCCATTTCTTCAGCAGGAACAGAGTGAAGCATCTGGGAGAACTGGTGCTTCAATGTGTCTATTGACTTGGTGACTAAATTTTTGAGGGATGAGTTGCAGTTGATGCTTCCACTATGATAGATTTGCCCAATGAGCTTCATCCCTTCACCATGGGAACCATTGCTGATGACAAAACCACTGACTGCAAAGGTGAGGGAGAGGGTCTCTGAAGTTGTCACCAGTCCTGGTATGTCTCCTGTAACTGCACCTGGAATAAGACACCTGCGAACAGAGAGGATTCTGAATCATAATGTGTGAATCCCTGAAATTCTCACATCTGGGAGCTGCCACCAGAAATAGAAATAATTACAGTAGTGTCATGTTCTTGTTTCTGAGGTGCATTACTCTCAGAAAGCATTTCCCTGTGTCACAGGGAACCCAAAATTAAGCAAAAGTGGTTGGTTGTTTCTTCTGGGTGCCCAAGTGAGGAATCACATGGAGGTGCCT
>NW_007261572.1:0-861 GCF_000164805.1 Carlito syrichta | reverse complement strand
TAGAAAAGATACTAATCCAGGCACTCTGGCCAGAGTTCTTTTTCATGATATGTGGACATGCATTAGACATCTATCATCTAGCAAATGACAATTTTGTGACCTACATAGTGCATTCATTCTCATCCACATTCATTCAGCATTTGAGGGGACAAGTATTTTTAAATTTCAGTTCTTAGTGAGTAGAGATATCTCATTGTGGTTTATATTTCATTTTTGTGATGACTAATATTTGGTCACTTGTCTGTATTCAAATCCTCTGGCTGCCCTTAAATTGGATATTTGTATTTTTATTGTTGATTTGTGTTTTTTACACTCTGAATATAAAACTTTTATCACATGTATATTCTGTTAATGTTTTATTTCTTAGGTAGGTGATTTTTTCACTTTTTTGAAGATATCATTTGCATGTTTTTTTGTTATTGTTAAACATAGATCCCAGTGTTTTAATTTTTTCATTTCCTTTTGCTCCCTGTCTCAAAAATTGTTGCCTAAACCTAAATCTAGCATTTTGTTTGTTTTATTTTGTTATTATTTTTTAGAGTATCACTGTATAAGTCTTACACTTTGATCTGTGACACATGTGGAGTGATAGTTATATACAGTGGCAGTGACCTACTTCATTTTTTTTTCCAACTTCAGTTTTGTTTCCATAGTCATGTCCAGTTGTTTTATGGAAATTTCATTATTGAAAACTGCCATGTCAGTATCTCTCTATTTTATAGGATAAAATGGTAAGTGTCATTGAAACTTTCTTGTTATTCCTATAAGATTTGGTGTACACGTGGTTATGTACACTTCTATTTTTGGAGGTGGAGAGATTATCCGTTGGGTCATTTCTGGTCCTTAAATGAATTTCAGAAG
>NW_007261571.1:60438-71913 GCF_000164805.1 Carlito syrichta | reverse complement strand
ATTTTCTTGCTGGGAGATGATTAGGCTTAATAAAAAACATCTGTGTGTCACCTACTCTGGGCTTAAATTAGTGCTGATCACCAATAAACCCAGGAGGCTCAATCTAGGTCAAGAGGGAAAAATTTAGAAGGAAGGGACGCAGTTTCAAGGCTACATGAAGAGTTTAAAACTCTTGCCCTTTACTCTAACAGCAGTTTAAGTATCTAGATTATTTCTCTCCTGGAATTAATTTAGACAAGCCCATAGTATTACACATTACATTGTTTCAGGGACTGAAATATGTGAAACCAAAAACATGCTCGGTGAAATTTTGTAAAAGTACAATGAGTAGGTCTTTCTCCTGATGGAATA
Organism: Carlito syrichta; assembly: GCF_000164805.1. Classification (NCBI taxonomy): domain Eukaryota; kingdom Metazoa; phylum Chordata; class Mammalia; order Primates; family Tarsiidae; genus Carlito; species Carlito syrichta. The sequence continues at coordinate 71,562 of NW_007261571.1, read as the reverse complement.
ACTTAGCAGAGAACCTAGGCCTAATGGAAAAATATTTTGTATCCTAGCAGCTAGAAAAATATGATTATTTTATGGGGTTCAAAAAGAGAAGCACTTTTAGCAACAAATAAGTTAAAACGAAGTTTTTCTCTTCCTGTTCCAAAGATGTGTTTTCAAGTGGCAATTAGTGCACTCATTGTGAGTGGCAAAGTTGCCTATAAACCTATGTTGAAGTGAATCTGCAAAAGTTTTCACATTATCTGTGTACCTTCACTCTAGGTAAGAGTTTGGCAAAAAATGTATCAGAATTTATTTAAAACAAAGTACAAAAAATAAAATAAACAGTTATTCCCTTAATTTGCCACAAAAAGGTAGCAGATGGATCCACCCTCTGAAAGAGTTTGCAATGTTTCCTAAAGATTCTAATATCACACTCTTGCTTCATTTATTGATTTATCTATTTATGTATTAGGAAGTAAACAATTTCAGGTCTAAAGGAAATTGCCAAGTTTACTTTGAAGGAAACTGAAAGATAATCATAGATGTTCTGAAAGACATCAAAGAGAACACACACATGTGGATGTTGGAAGACTTTTTGCATAATGAATAATTAAATATAAAGTGATCTTTATAACAGTTCAGGGAACAAGTCCTGGTGGTATTCCAGAAAGTTAAAAATCTTCTCTGGATTTCCCATGCCACAAGGAATACTCATCTGGAATAAAGATAATGAGACTGGAGGAGAAACACATGCATCCTATCTACTTCTGTACATAATTGGAGGCTGTTTCTCAATATCTCAGAAGACTGAATCTAGGTCAAAGGAAAAAAAGTGAGTTGTAATAAAGGCAGACAAAACTCCAAGAAATACTAATAACTCATGCTCTTTACTCTAACTGGAGCTTAAGGATTTAGATGATTTCACTCCTGGAATTAATTTAGGCAAGCCCATAGCATCTAAGACTATACACTGCATTGTTTTCAGGTCTGATATAAGTGAAACCACAATTTTAATTACTTTTCTTAAATTAATTGTTTTATTTTAAAGTGGTGGGCTACAATTCAGTGTTAGGTATTCAAATGCTGATCATGCAAATACTCTTGTTGACAGAGTGTGCCCCTCCCTCTCCTGGAAACTTCCCTCAACTGCCAATCCCACCTCCAATCCCCTAGCAGTTTCCCATTATTGCCAATTCTTTTTCTATAGTATTGTGATAATTTTTCCAAGGTCCACTTGATGAGTGAGAACATATAGTGATCTGTTCTTTGTTTCTGTGATAGATAACTGAGTATAATACACTCTAAATCCATCCAGGTTGCTATGAAGTCAGTATGTTTGTCCTTCAATATGACTACATAATATTCCATTGTATATATGTGCTCCATTATTTTGATCCTGTCCAGCTTCGATGGGCATCATGATGGTTCCACATTTTTGCTATTGAGAAGATAGCTGCAAAAATATGTAAGTGCAGGTATTTTTTTGTAGAATGATTTGCATTCATCTGAGTATATTACTAATAGGAGAATTGCTGGGTCATATGGAAGGTCAGTTTCTATTTCTTTCAAAAACAGTCACATTTTCTTCCAAAGGGGTTGCCCTAGTTTGCATTCCCAAAAGCAGTGTAGAAGCATTGGCATCTGATATATGTTTCTTTTTATCTGCAACCTCTCCAACATCTGTTGTTGACTGTTTGAATAATGATGACCATTCTTACTGGGGTTAGGCAGTATCTCAATGTGATTTGATTTGCATTTCTGTGATGATTAGTGAGACTGAGCACTTTTCATGTGTCTGTTGGCTGCCCATACATCTTCTTTTGAGAAATGTTTATGTATGCCTTTTGCTCACTGTTTAGTGTTTTCTTTTTTCTTCCTTTTCATAGCATTTGAGTTCATATAGGTTCTAGATGTTAGTCCTTTGTCAGATATACAGATGACAAATGTTTTTTTTTCTATTCTTGTGGGCTGTCTCCCTGCTCTCTTGATGGTTTCTATCGCTTTGCAGAAGCTTGTCAGTTTGATGAGGTACTGCTTGTCTACCTTATTTCTTAGGGTTGTGATCAGGAATTGATTCCCAGTTCCAATTTCCATAAGGGTGTCTCTTGAGTTTTCTAACATTCTTAAGCTTTGAGATTTTACTTTTAAGTCTTTGATCCATTTAGAGATTTTTTTGTGTATGTTGATAGGTAGGAGTGCTGTTTCAATCCTCTGCATGTGATCAGCCAGTTTTCCCAGCACCACTTACCAAATAGGTTTTCTCCCCAGTGGATGTTGTTGGAGACTTTGACAAAAATGAGTTAGTTGAGAAATTGAGATTTTGTTTCTGGAATCTATATTCTGTTCCATTGGTCTATATACCTGTTTTTGTACCAATACCAGGCAGTTTTGATTACTGTAGCCTTATAGTAAAGTCTGAAGTCTGGAAGTGTGATACATCCTGCTTTGTTTCTTTTGCTAAGGTTTGTTTTGGCTAGTTGTGATTGTTTATATTTCCATATGAATTTCTGTATTGTCATGTCCAGGTCTAAGAAGAATGATGTTGGCAACTTGATGGGTATTGCATTGAATCTGTAGAGTGCCTTTGGTAGGATGGACATTTTAAAAATGTTGATTCTTCCTATCCATGAGCATAGAATATTTTTCCATTTGTGTCTTCTTTGAGCAGAATTGTGTAGTTGTCATTGTAAAGGTCTTTCACTGCTCTGGTTAGGAGGATGCCAAAGTATTTCATTGTTTTAAGGCTATTGTGAATTGGGTTGTGCTTTTTATTGGGTTCTCCTCCTGCTTGTTGATGTATGGGATGCAACTGTCTTCTGCACATGTATTTTGTACCCTGAAACTTTGCTAAAGTACTTTATCAGTGCAAAAAGGCTATTGACAGTTTCTTTTGCATTTTAAAGGTATAGAATTATATTGCCAGTGAAGAAGGATAAGTTGACTTTCTTTTTTCCTGTTTAGTTACTTCCGGTTTCCTTCTCTTCTCCATTTGATTTAGCTAGGACTTACAACACAATGTTGAACAAGAGGAGTGAGAGTGTTCAGCCTTATCTTGTTCCAGATTTCAGGGGAAATATTTTTCGTTTTTTTTCATCTAGCAATATGCTAGTTGTGGGTTTATTGTAGATAGTGTTTATGGTCTTGAGGTATGTTTCTTCTATACCCAGGTGTTTCAGAGTTTTTATCAAAAAGCAATGCTGAATTTTATCAAAAATTTTTCTGCATCTAATGATAAAGTATTGATTTTCCTAGCTTTAAGTCTCCTTATGTATTTAATTACATGAATGTTCCTGCGATGCTGAACCCGTTATGCATCCTAGGAATGAAGCCAACTTGGTCATGGGGATGATTTTTGAGATGCGTTTTATATCCGATTACCTAAAATAATGTTGAAAATTTCTGCATCTATGTTCATAAGGGAAAGCCTGTAATTCTCCTTTGTGTTGGTTCTTTACCTGGTTTGGGTATCCGTGTGATGTTAGCTTCACAAAATGACTTGAGGAGAATTCCATCTCGCTCAATTTCCTAGAATACTTTCAGTAGTGTTGGTATCAGTTTCTGCTTGTGCATTTTGTAGAATTCAAAAGACTTCTGGTTCAGAGCTTTTTATTTTTTGAGGTAGTTTTCTTATGACACAGTCAATTTTCTGGGATTTTTTTTGTGTCTATTTAGTGTCTCTATGTATTCTTTTTTCAACCTAGGGAGGTTGTATGGTGTCAGGAACTCCTTAATTTCATTTAGGTTATCAAGTTTGTTTCCATATAGGTGTACATAGTAATCTCTGATAATTTTTGTATTTCTTTGGAGTTAGTTGTTATTTGGTCTTCCTTGTTTCTGATTGTGTTTCTTTGGTTTTTAATCTCTTTTTCTAGGTCATTCTTGCTAGGGGTCCACCATTCTTGTTAATTCTTTTCAAGAATCAGCATTTTGTTTTGTTAAGGTTTTAAATGATAATTTTGTCTTCTATGTTTCATATTTGGGCTCTTATTTTGAGTATTTGTATTCTTCTGTTAAAGTGAGGGTTTTGGCGGTCTTCAATTTCCAGTTCCCAAAGTCATTTGTTAGGTTGTTAACTTCAGAGATTTTCATTTTCTTGTGTGTGCTCATTGAGATATAAAGACTCCTCTAATAACTGTTTTCATGTAAACCCAGATGGAGTGGTAAGATATTTCTTCATTTTCATTTGTTTCTGAGGATCTTTTAATTTATGCTCTCATCTCAGTGTTTACCCAGTAGATGTTCAGCATCATGCTGTTTAGTTTTCATGTCTTTGTGGGCTTTGGGAGGATTTTATTTTGTTTTTATTTATTTTTATTCTTCTGTGGTCTTTGAAGGTGCATGGCAATATTTCATCCTTATGGGATTTGTTTATGTTTCATTTTTGGCCAAGGATGTAATCAAACTTTGAATATATTCCATGTGGTGATGAGTAGACTGTATATTCCGTGGCTGCTGTGTGGAATAATCTGTAGGTATATATTCAGTACATTTGGTTGAGTGTCAAGTTTAGGCTCTAAACTGCATTTTGATTTTTTGTCTTGATGATCTATGTAGGGCTGCTAGTGAGGTATACAAGTCCTCTGCTATAATAGTGTTAGAGTCAGTATATTTTTTTAGTTTACTTTGTAGTTGCTTTACAAATTGTGCTGCTCCTCAGACTGATGGCAAGATGATGATGAAACAGGTGGGAATGTGAGATTCTCTGTGAAAGTGAGTTTCCATAAAAACTCATGCTTTCCCCCTTGCCAGCTGCACAGACCAAGGCCCAGAGGCCCTCGGTTCCATGCACCACTTGTCTACCATGGCCACCACCAAGGTCCCACCCCAGGCAGCCCTAGGCTCCCAGCATCATGGAGCTCCAGGCTCCCTCCATGGCTGCACCACTTTGCCCATCACCAAGCCACCACCAACAACGAAGGCCCTCAGGCCCCAGTCCATGGAGCTCTGGCATCCCTCCCTGGCTCTAACATCCCACACGACCCCAGCCACCACTGCCCATGGAGGCTCTTGGCTCTCGGTTCACAGAGCTACGGGGTTCCTTCCCACCAGCTCTGCCCTGCACCCAGTTGCCTCCAGTTGCAGAGGCCCTCAGCTCCCAGACTGTATAGTTCTGTGCTCCCTCACTACTGGCACTGCCCTGCCCCCAGCCACTGCTGCTCATGGAGGCCCTGGGCTACAAGCCTGTGGAGCTCCAGGCTCCCTTTCTGCTGGCATCACCATGCCCTTGGCTTCCACTGTCCATCAAAGCTCTCAACTCCAGGCCTGTGAAGTTCTGAACCAGCACTGTCTCACCCCCGTCACTGCTGCCCACAAAATCCCTTAGCTTTTGTGGACCTCCAGGCTCCCTCTGTGCTGGCACCATCCTTTCCCAGTCACCGCTGCCCCTGGGGGCCCACAGCTAAGAGTCTGTGGAGGCCCTCAAGTCCCAGCCTGTGGAGCTCTGGGCTCTCTCCCCTGTGGTCACTGTCCTGACCCCATTCACCACTGCCCATGGAGGCCCTCAGCTGCCAATGCATGGAGTTCAGAACTCGCCCCACAAGAAACTCCCCACTCTGCCCCCATTCACCATCACCCAGAGAGGCCCTCAGCTCCCACCCCACGGAGCTCTGGGCTTTCCATTGGCACCACCATAACCCACCCCCAGCTTCCACCATCCATAGAGGTCATTGGCTTTTGCTCTGTACATCTCCAGGCTCACTCCCTGGCTGCACCACCCCAACCACAGATGTCCTTCTCAATACTGAACAGCAAAGCCCAGCCATCACACACTGCATCACCTCTGACTTGCCCTTAGCCACAGCATGACCAGAGAACAGCTGGAGCTCTGAGATCAGGCGGAGACCTAAAAGAGGCCCAAGCTGCTCTGTGACATTTTGATCTACATCACCTTGCTGTGTTGCACTCTGCCTCCCACTACTGGAACCTGCTTGCAGTAGAACTAGAGATTAGCTGGAGCCCTGAAACAAGCCAAAGACCTGCATTGCATCCCTATCTCCTCCCAGGTCTGCCTACTCTTCAGCTTGGGATGTGTGACCTCATGTTTGTGTAGGGGAATACTACATCTTAAGGAGTTTGTTAAGCTTGTGTGTCTGTATGATTTCATATTCTAATGTTTTTGTTACTGTTGTTGTCATTGTTGTTTTTTGTTTGTGTTTGTCTCTGTTTTTTTCTCTTACTCTTATCTGTCAGTGTCTGTTTTCATTTGTTAGTTGGTACCTTTGTTTTCCCTCTTACTCAACTCTCTCTCCACATTCCTCTTCCCCCATGTAATTTTTTTTCCTTTTTCCATACGTAATTTTGCTTTCAGGGAGCAAACCTTTGCCCCCACTGCATGGTCAGATGCCTAGGCAGTGGGAAACAAGCTCCAGGTTATTCATACACCTTTCAGTGGATATTGGGATCTGTAGATAGAATTTGAATCATAGCTCCTCGCTCAATTAAATCTCAAAAGTGCAAAAAGTATAGTCCCCAACCTACAGTCCATCTTCAGAATTGAACAAACTCAGAGGATTCACACAAGGAAGAATAGGAGGTTGAGCAAACAGAAGTAAAATCAATCAATTCCACCATCCCTGAAGAACAGTTACAAAGAAGATGGAGGAAAAAAAGTAAAAAGTGGGTAGGAAAATCTACACAAATGAAGAAAAACCAAAAGAAGAATATTGGTCTCATACAGACCCCTGGGAGATCAGACACTGAGAAAACAGACTTTGGATTGCAAACAATGAAGAGCCCCTAGAATGACTGGTGACATACCACAAACCTAGGCATCAAGAAATTAATAGAGAGAATATAAAGAATTGAGGAGAGACGAGAGGAATATAGGAAGCAGGTGATAACTGAGATTACAGCAGTAAAGAATATTTTGATTGAAATAAATAACAATCCAATAAGCATGGAAAGCAGAATTAGTCAAGCAGAAGACAGAATCTCAGAGATTGAAGAACAAATTATAGATCTAAACCAAACTGCCAAAAACAGAAAAGATGCTTAAACAGACAGAAAAATCTTCAATAGATAAGCAATTACTTCAAGAGAATGAACCTAAGAGTAGTTGGACTCCCTGAAGCAAAAAGAGAGAGAGCAACTACCATGGTAGAAACATTCCATGAAATTATTTGAGAAAAATTTCCTCAGCTCATCAATGATGTGAAAATTCACACAAGAGATTCAGAGAACTCCTGCAAGAAAACAATTGAGAAGACCAACTCCTCAGTGCATAATAATTTGCCTGAACAAAGTAGGTATAAAAGAAAAAAATGTAAAAGCAGCAATAGAAAAATGTGAGACTACTTGCCTGCAAAGACAAGTTAGAATAACATCTGATTTGTCTGCAGAAACACTTCAGGATAGGAGAGCCTGGAGTCCAATATTCAAAGTTCTCAAATATAAATAACTTCAACCAAGAATAACCTACCCAGTCAAGCTAAGCTTCATCAGTGAGGGAGAATTAAAATCTTTCCCAGACATCCAACCCCTAAGGACTTATGCTGCCTCCAGACAACCTCTACAGGAAACACTTAAGAAAGCATTAAACACGGAAGAAAGTGAAAAAAGAATGACAATGTTCTTCACAAGAGTACAGGAAAAATGAATGAAAACACACATGAGTCAATTCCCCCCAAAGCACAAGAAAGACAATAAACAAACAAGTACAACAATAACTCTGTAAGATCCCCATGACAGGGATTAACCTTCACATTTCAATAATCAGCCTGAATGTGAATGAATTAAATGCACCACCAAAAAGCCATAAAATGGCAAAATGGATAAAATACAATGGAACAACAATATATTGCCTCCAAGACACCCATCTCACCAGAAAGGGCACTCACAAACTCAAAGTAAGATGATGGGAAGCAAAAGTTTAGGTGAATGGAACACAGAAGAAAGTTGAAGCTGCAATTTTAATCTCAGACAAAATATCCTTTAAGCTATCAAAAAAATTAAAAAATAAGGCCATTATATAACAATAAAAGTTTCAATCCATCAACAAGAAATATTCATCCTAAACATATATGCACCCAACATAGGAGCACCAATGTTCATAAAGCAGCTTCTAGGCGACTTAAAAAAAAGTGATTGCCTCTAACACTATCATAGCTGAGGACTTTAATACCCCACTCACAACCCTAAACAGATCATCAATACAAAAACTCAGCAAGAAGTCCCAGAACCTCAGTGAGACTCTTGAGCAAAGGACTTAATTGATACATACAGAACACTCTACCCAATGACCACAGAATATACATTCTACTCATCAAGATGTAGAACATACTCGAAAATTGATGACATCATTGGCCTTCAATCAAATGTTATGACACAGTAGGTGAGAAGTCACACCAGCAAGCTGAGTCTAATTAATTACAGTTTTATTAATGTGCAGGTCAAAAGTAGGCAAATGCCTGGAAAAATAACTCTTGACAAATTGGTGCAGTCTGTGACAAGCTTTTATAGGTAAATTTTGCAGTATTGGCTGCCTAGCAACTTAGCGACCATAGCAACTATTAATTAACAACTTGGCAACCAAAATGGAAATTTTGTTTGTTAGGGAGTTTTTATTAATTTTGTATCCTAGGCATAGCCATTGTCCAGAAAGTCCCTGGGGATCTGCCTTTAAGATATAGTTTAAGGTAGTTACATAGAGACAAGGAAGAAGAATCATTATACAATGAAATTACCTTGGTTAAGTTACTAACAGAATATAAGAGCAAAATATGAAAATGCAACAATGGGGTTTTCCACAGTGCCAACATTTGATTTCAATTAACAAAGCATACAATTACATGCAACTTATGACTAAGGAGTTTTGTAACAGTCAGCAGGAAAAGATCAGCAAGACCTGCCCAAAGGAGACAAAACTGGGGGTCTGCGGTCATGGGAACTTTACTGTAATTACACATAGGCATTGAATCTTCGGTCAGGCAGGTAACTAAGGTGAAAGTTTTAGACAAAATGGAGTAAGCTGGTTAATATTATTATTTTGCAAGCAATTTTATTTTATTAAGAGATTTAGCTCATTTCACAAACATAAAAAAATTTCATATGATTGAAATTTTGCCATGCACATTCTCAGACCACAGTAGAATATAAATAAGTATAAACACCAACAAAATTCCCCCAAAACCCACAAAGACATGGACACTAAACAGTATGATGTTAAGCAACTTCTAAGTCAACAGTGAAATTAAAACAGAGATTAAAAGTTACATGGAAACAAATGAAAATGAAGAAACGTCTCACCAAGCTCTCTGGCTTGCCATGAAAGCAGCAGCAAGATGGGAATTCATATCTTTACAAGCACAAATGAAGGAAATGGAAAGATTACAAGTTAATAGTCTAACAGGTCACCTAAGGAAGACGGAAATGCAAGACAACCAAAATCCTAACTTTAGTAGAAGACCCCGATCACCCAAATAAAAGCCCAAATCCAGGACGTTGAAGACAATAAGATAATACAAAAAAATCAGCTGCAAAAAAAACTGGTTCTTTGAAATGATAAACAAGATAGAAGGTCTCCTAGCTAGACTGATTAAGAAAAAGAGAGAAAAACACCAAATAAACTCAATCAGAAACACAAAAGATGAAGTCACAACTGATCCTGAAGAAAGAAAAAGATTATCAGACACCACTGTGTACAACTGTATGGAAACAAACTTAAAAATCAAAAGGAAATGGAGGACTTTCTGACATCATACAACCTCCCTAGGTTGAAACAAGAACCTGAGATCCTAAATAGACCAATAACAATCAAGTAAGTTGATTATGTAATAAGAAAATGACCGACAACCAAAAGCCCTGGGCAAAATGGCTTTCCAGCACAATTCTACAAAACTTACAAGAAGGAACTTATACCAATTTTATTGAAAGTATTCCAGGAAATTGAGAAAGATGGTTCTTTCTCTAAATCATTGTATGAAGCAAATATCACATGGATACCCAAGTTAGGTAAAGACCCAATAAAGAATAAGAACTACAGGCCAATATATTTGATGAACATACATGCTAAAATTCCCAACAAGATTATAGCAAACCAGATTTAACAACACATCTCAAAAATCATCCATCACGACCAAGTAGTCTCCTCCCTGAGATGCACGGCTGGTTCAACGTTTGTAAGATCATAAGTGTAATTAAATACATCAAGAGAAGTATAACAATAACCACATGATTATATCATTAGATGCAGAAAAAACTTTTGATAAAATACAGCATCCCTTCTTGATAACAACCCTCAATTACCTAGGCATAAGTGAAACATACTTCAAAATAGTAAAAACCATCAAAGAGAAAACCACAGCCAGCATACTTGTAAACAGACAAATCTAGAATAATTTCCCCTGAAAAGTGGAACAAGACAAGGATCACCTCTATTGCCCCTCCTGTTTAACATAGTTTTGGAAATCCTGGCTAGAGCAGCCAGTGAAGAGAAGGCAATCAGGGGTATCCAAATGAGAAAAGAGGAAGTCAAGTTATCTCTGCAGATTACATGATTGTATACCTTGAAAACCCAAGAGAATTTGTCAAAAACCTCCTGGCACTGATAAAGGACTTTGAAAAAGTCTCAGGGTATAAAATAAATGTGCAAAAGACAATTGCATTTCTATACACCAAAAATAAACAAACAGAAACCCAAATTAAAAGCACAATTTTATTTACAATATCCACACAGAAAAGGAAATACCTTGGCATCTTCCTAACCAGAGACATAAAAGTCTTTTACAATGAAAACTGTTAAACACTACTCAAAAAAATCAAAGATGACACAAACAAGTGAAAAAATATTCCATACTCATGGATTGGAAGAACCAACATTGTTAAGATGTCCATTTTATATAAAGGAATCTACAGATTTAATGCAATACCAATTAAATTACCAGTGACATTCTTCTCATACCTAGAAAAAATACAATACAGGAATTCATGTGGAAACATAAATGAACAAGACTACCCAAAACAATCCTTAGTAAAAAAAAAAAAAAGGAGGAGGTATTGCACTCCCAGCCTTTAAACTATAATATAAAGCTACAATAGTCTAAACAACCTGGTATTGGTACAAGAACAGGCATAGAGACCAATGGAATAGAATTGAGATTCCAGAAGCAAAACTTCAATTCCTCAACCAACTTATCTTCTACAAAACCT
>NW_007261571.1:50156-60325 GCF_000164805.1 Carlito syrichta | reverse complement strand
GGGCAATTTGGTGAGACCTCATCTCTACAATAAATCAAAAATTAGCAGGGTGTGGTAGCGCGTGCCTGTGGTTCCAGCTACTTGGAAGACTGAGGTGGAAGGATCACTGGAGCCCAGCAGGTCCAGGCTGTGGTGACTGGGACCAGCCACTTCATTCTAGTCTGGGCGACAGAGTAAGACTCCAACTCAAAAAAATAATAATAATAAAAATAAAAATAAAAAAGAGAAATAGGAGCACCCCTACATTTTCCCATACATAAAAATTAACTCTAAATGGATCACAGACCTAAATTTAAAACCTCAAAGTGTAAAAACATTAGAAAATGCAGTAGACACTATTTAGGAAGTTGGAACTGGCAACAAATTCCTGATCAAAATTTGAAGTGCCCAGGCCATAAGAGATAAGATAGACAAGTGAACCTCATTAAACTGACAAGCTTCTGCAAATCTAAAGAAACCACCAAGAGAGCAGGGAGACAGCCTACATACTGGGAAAAAGTATTTGCCAACTCCATGTCTTGCAAAGGTCTAACATAAAGGATCTACAAGGAACTCTAAAGTACTGAAAAGAAAAAAAAAACATTACAAAGTAGGCTAAAGATATGAGTAGACACTTCTCAAAAGAAGAATTGCAAACAGCCAACAGAACCATAAAAAAAGTTCAACCTCACCAGTCATCAAGGAGATGTAAATTAAAAATACACTGAGATACCACCTAACTCAAGTCAGAATAGTCATCATCAATAACTCAAAAAATAACAGGTGCTGGAGAGGATATGACAAAATGGGTACACTTCTACACTGTTGGTGGGAGTACAGCCTCTGTGGAAACCAGTGTGGCAATTCCTACAAATTTTAAAAATCGACCTTCCATAGGACCCCGCAATCCCCCTGGTGGGAATATACCCAGATGAAATCAGTTCACTCTATAAAACAAATATGTGTACACGTATGTTTATCACAGCATTATTCACAATAGCAAGAACATGGAACCAACTGTGTGGCCTATCCAAAAAAAAAAAAACTGGATAAAAATTTGTGGTACATATATACAATGGAATATTATTTGGCCATAAAGAGGAATAAAATCATAAACTTTTCAGCAACCTGGATGAAATTAGTTTATAATACTGAGTGATCTCTCACAGAAACAAAGATTTGAGTGCCATATGGTCTCACTCATAAGTGGACCTTGAACAAATACCATATTACTGTAGGAAAGGGATTGAAAGTAAATGGAAGCTGTGGGGAGGGAATTGGGGGATAGACAGTGGTGTTTGGGGAGATGGGGTTGACAGTAGTTGATATCTGCCTGGGAAAGGGGAATCACATCTCATCAATTAAGGTACCTGCACAAGGAACATTTGTATACCTGACCCTGAATTGTATCCCACAATTTCAACATAAAAATGAAAGGAGAAAAAATGTCACTGCTCCTGTGTTGGGTTCATATATGTTTAGGATGGATATTTCCTGTTGATGGATTGAACATGTTATCACTGTATAGTGTGCTTTGCATCTTTTCCAATTTTTGATAGATTTAAGGTTATTTTGTCTGATATTACGATCGTGGGTTCTGCTTCCTTTTGAGATCCATTTGCCTGGAATCTCGCTTTCCATTCTTTAATTTTGAGTCTATATGCATCCCTTCAGGTGATATGAATTTCCTAGATGCAGCAATTAGGTCATGGTTTCCTATCCAATTTGCCATTATGTATCTTTTCAGTGGTGCATTTAGTCCATTCACATTCAAGCTGATTATTGAAATGTAATTGTTTATATCTGTTATGAGTTTCTTACAAATATTTTTTGTTTGTTTTCCTTTGGCTTTGGTGTTAATGTATGTAAATGTTTTCATGTTTGTTGCACTGTATTCTCTGTTGGTTTTTTGCTCTGCTGTTCTCCAGGGAAGTGTATAGTCATTATTTTTTCTTTTTGTGTGCTTAATAATTTCTTGTAATTTGTTTATTATAGAGCCAAGATCACGCCAAGTTTTCCAGACCAGTCTTGAACTTGTGGGCTCAGACAATTCACTTGCCTTGGTCACCCAAAGTGCGGGTATTACAGGCTGAGTCTCCAAACCCGGCCACTTAATAGCTTTTTAAGTGTCCCCTGGAGAGTTGGTCTGGAAGCTGCATAATCTCTTAGGGATTGGATTTCTGGGAAATATTTTAATTTTCCATCACTGATGAAGTTGAGCTTGGCTGAGTAGAACATTCTTGGTTGAAATTGTTTATCTTTGAGGACTTTGGATATTGACATCCAGTCCCTTCTTGTTCTTAGTGTTTCTGCTTATAGGTCAGCTGTTATTCTGATTGTTTTTCCATGATAGGTAGTCTAACCTTTCTCTCTTACTGCCTTTAGGAGTTTTCCTTTTGTGCCTACTTTGTTTAGACAAATTACTATGCGTCTAGGACTTTTTCTTCTCATTTGATGCCTTGTGTGAGTTCTCTGTAACTCTAATGTTGGATTGGTCACATATCTAGTGAGATGGGTAAAGTTTTCTTGAATTACCTTCTGGAGTACTTGCTCCAAGTTGTTTCCCATTTCCCTATCTTTTCCTGGTATACCAGTCTGTTGTAGGTTCTGCCTATTGATACAATCGCATACCTCTTGTAGGATTTCTTTTTTCTTTCTGAGTCTTCCTTCTATGGTTTTTACAGATAGTTTTTATCCTATTTTCTGGTTTTCAAGTTCAGAGATTCTTTGGTTATATTAATTCTGCTTTTCATGCTTAGCATCTTGCTATTCATTTCATGGACAAATTATTTTACTTCCCAAACCTCTGTTACAAGTTCTTACAACATCGCATCTTGTCTTTCTTGAACCTTATTCACTCTTTCCATCATTTCCCTAATTCCTGTCATATTCTGGGTCCAGTCATTGGTGACTTTCATTGTTTGGGCTCTGAAGTTTGAAAATTTCAGGAGTTTTCTCTTTGTTACACTTGTAATTGCCTGAGTTAATCTTTTTTCTTTTTCAGTTGTGACTGATCTTTTTTTTTTCTTTATTTCTGTTACTCATTGTCATCCAGTCCCTTCTTGTACTACTTTCTGATCTTTGACCAGCCCTCCTATTCTACCCTGTTCCAGACTCTGAATTTGTTCTTTTTAGAAACAGGACAGTGGGTAGGAAGTCTTGTTTCACTTGTCGTTTACAAAAGTTGAATAAGGTATAGGAGGGGAGCTAGTATTTAGAAACAACTTGCAAATTGCAATGTTCAGTTATTGTAGTATGTGTTCCCTGAGACCCACTCCCCACCACCACAGTGAGTATGTGTATGTGCCGGCTTATTCTGAAATACAGTGACAGCAATGAGAAACACAGAGAAAAATAGAATGAAATCATACAGACAAGAAATAAAAAAAAAAGAAGGCAACCCTTTCGGGTCCCCTCCCACTGTTGGAACTTTTCTGTCCTCAATAAATCCTGCTTTCTCAAAAAAAGATAAAAAATATAGAGCAATAAAAGCAAAAAACAAATAAAAAGACAATTGAACACACTCACACATTCACACACACCCCAAACAAACTGAAATAACAACAAAGTGAAACTAAACAAACCACAACATCAAAAACTAGAGGAACTAAATACACAAAAAACTTTAGCACAAAATGAATGGAGAAGAAAAACAAAAGACCAAAAAAAAAAAAAAAAGAATTCCAGTTGAAACCTCACACATATACTGACACACACCTTAAACTATAAAAAAGTAATAAAAAAGAGAAGAACAAAAGAGCAAAAACAATCCAACAACAAAATTGAAAGACAAACAGAGATAGGAGCAAGATGGCAAAGGGATAAGTTGGACTGTGAAAGTCTCCACAAAATGTGGCTGCTGCAGCTGGTTCCAGGCACTGCCAACACTGTCACTGCCACCTCCACAAAAGGTGAATGCTGCAGCTGGTCCCATACACTGTTCCACTGCTGCGGCACTTGGCTCCTGGCTCCACAGAATTCCAGACTCCTTCCCCTACCCCAAGTCACTTCATGACACAGTGACCTGCAGCATCTGTCTTGCACTCCACCACCCCTAGCTCAATCATTGGCAGTGGCAGGACCAGAGATCAGCTGGAGACCAGAGTCTCATCAGTGGAGAAAGATGATTGGGGAGAGCCAGGTAGAAGGCCCATGTCCAGTAAAGAAGCAACCACCACAGTCATTTTCTCTGTCCCAGGCCCAGGCAGAGATATGCAAAGCCCTGTCCAGCTCCAGCTCTGTGCAGTTTCCAACTTGGGATCAAACAGGGAGAGGCAGAAGCCCCTCCCTAATGCTAGATCAGTCACAGGCAGGTCAGATCTGAGTGGCATACATGACAGGCAGAAATCCAACTGAGTCCAGATATGATTCTTCCACAGCAGATCTGGAACATCTGACCATAGCTGTGTGCAAACCTTCCAGCTTGTGAAGTGAGCTGGAGATCAGAGCTGAAAGGATGTTGAACTCAAAGGAACAATCTCAGAGCAAGCTTGATTTGTTGTTTTTACTTTTTAAAATTTTTATTTTTCATCTTTTTATTTTGCTCATTTTTGTTTGTTTTGTTTTATTTTTCCTATTTTTCTCTCTTCTCTATTTTTTGATGTTTATGTTTATACTAGGCTTGTTTCTGTTATTTTACTGGTTTCTCTGTTTTTTAAACCCCCTGATCATGAAGGGGAATTGTATATCAATAGGGAGGTTTGTTCGCTTGTGTGTTTGTATGATTGTCTGTATGTTATAGTTTTTTTTTAACTCTTATCTGTCTTTGTGTCTCTTTTTATTATTTAGTTAGTATGGTTGCTATACCTCTTACTCTTCTCTGTCTCCACGTTTCTATTTCCACCCTCCTTCCTAGTTCCATTTTTTCCCTTATTCTTATCTCATTTTGCTTTCAGGGAGCAAACTTACACCCCCACTACATGGACCGAGTGCAAGACAGTGGGAAGGGGATCCCAGGATACCTATACACTTGTCAGTGGACACTGGAATTTGTAGATAGATTTTCAACTGTAACATTGAAAAGCCCCCAAACAACAGTCTAGCAACAGAACTGAATAAAACTAGAGGATTCAAATGCGGAAGAATGGGAGATTGAGAAAACAGAAGTAAGAGTAATCCTGCCATTCCAGAACAACAGAATTAAAGAAGAGGGAAGAAAAGTGAAGAGGAAAATCTACACAAATGAAGAAATACCAACAGAAGAATACAGGTCTCATGCAGACCCCTGGGAGGTCAGACAGTGAGAAAATGGACTTCAGAATGCTAACAATAAAGAGTACCCTGAATGACTGGTCACATACTACAAACCTAGACATCAAGACATTCATAGAAATAATATAAAGAACTGAGGAGACAAAAGAGAAAAATAGGAAGAAGCTGATAACTGAGATAACAGCAGTAAAGAAAACTGTGATTGAAATAAATAAATAACGATGGAATGCTACGCTGCCATAAAAAAGAACAAAATCATGAATTTCGCAGCAACCTGGATGGAACTAGAGTCTATAATACTGAGTGACCTCTCACAGAAACAAAGATCCGAGTATCACATGTTCTCACTCATATAATCGACCTTAAACATCCAATGCAATACTATACGAAAATGACTGACCATACTGGGAAACTATATGGGGGGAGGGAGATGGGATTAACAGTAGCAAATATCTGTCTGGGAATGGGGAAACACCCCATATCAACAGGGTGCCTGAATGAAACACAATTGTATACCTAACCCTTAACTGTACCCCACAACTTCACAATAAAAAAAAAAGAGGACTGGAAAAATAAATAAATAAATAAATAAATAAATAACTCATAAGCATGGAAAGCATAATAGTCAAGCAGAAAAAAGAATGTCAGAGCTGGAGGACCAAAATATAGAACAAACTAAAACTGTCAAAATAGAAAAAAAGCTTAAAAAGACAGAACAAAAGCTTCAAGAGATGAGCAATTATTTTAATTCAAGAGGCTGAACCTAAGAGTAACTGAACATTCAGGGGTGGAAAGAGAGACACAGAACACCTTGGAACAAACATCCCATGAAATCACTCAAGAAATCTTCCCTCATGTCATCAGTGATTCAATATTCAAACACAATAGATCTAGAGAACTCCTGCAAGGCATCAAATGAGAAGACCCACTCCCAGAAACATAATAATTCACCTAAATAAAAGGTATAAAAGAAAACAGTCTAAAGGCAGCAAGATAAAAAGTTCAGACTACCTATTTGGGAAGACCAATTCTAATAGCAGCAAATTTATCTAGAGAAACACTTCAGGCAAGGAGATCGTGGAGTCCCATCTTTAAGGTTCTCAAAGATAAACAATTTCGACCAAGAATAACCTATTCAGTTAAATTAAGGTTCATCAGAGAGTGAGAAGTAAAATCTTTCCCAGGCATTCAATCCCTGAGATCTTATCCTACTTCTAGAGCACCTCTACAAGAAACATTTAGGAAATTATTAAACAAGCTGGGCTCGGTGGCTCAGCCTGCAATCCCATGCCTTTGGGAGGCTGAGGTGAGTGGATTGCCTGAGCCTGCAGGCTCAAGACCTGCCTGGGCAGGTGAGACCTCATCTCTATAATAAATCAAAATAATTAGCCAGGCGTGGTAGCGTGCACCCGTAGTTCCAGCTATTTGGAAGGCTGAGGTGGAAGAATCGCCAGAACCCAGCAGGTCAAGGCTGTGGTGGCTGGGAGCAGCCACTGCACTCCAGTCTGGGCGACGGTGAGATTCCAACTCAAAAAAACAAAAGAAGAAGAAACTATTAAACAGAGAAGAAAAGGAAAATAGAATGGCAACATTCTTCACAAGAGCACAGGAAAAAGATTAAACACATACATAAATCAATTCAAAAATCAAAAGAAGCAGAGCAAACAGGAACATTAACTCCATAAGTGACTGATAACAGGGATAAAGTCTCACATTTCTATAATTAGCCTGAATATGAATAAACTAAATGCATCACTGAATAGACATAGGATGGCAAAATGAATAAATATCAAGAAGCAACTATATATTGTCTCCATGAGACTTATTTCATCAGAAAGGACACTCACAGACTCAAAGTCAGAGGATGGGAAGCAAAATTTCAAGAGAACAGAACACGAGAGAGCTGGAGTTGTGATCTTAATATCAGACGAAATACCCTCTAAGTTATCAAAAATTTAAAAAGATACAGATGATCACAGCATAATGTAAAAAGCTCCATCCTTCAACAAGAAATATTTATCCTAAAAAGATATACATACAACATAGGAGCACCAACTATCATAAAGTAGCTTCTAGGAAAACTTAAAAAAGTTATTGACTCTAACACTATCATAGCTAGGAACTTTAATACCCCACTCATAATCCTAGACAGATCATCGGGACAAAAAATCAGCAAGGAGATCCGGAACCTCAATGTGACTCTTGACCAAATGGACTTAATTGATATCTACGGAACACTCCACCAAACGACCATAGAATATACATTCTCCTCATCACTGCATGGAATGTACTGTAAGGTAGACTACTTCCTTGGCCATAAATCGAGCATAGACAAAGTTCATAAATTTGAAATTTTACCATGCACCTTCTCAGACCATAGTGGTATAAAAATAAATATCAACTGGGCTTGGTGGCTCAGCCTGTAATCCCGAACCTTTGGGATACTGAGGTGAGTGGATTGCCTGAGCTCATGGGTTCAAGACCCGCCTGGGCAGCAAGACCTCATCTCTACAATAAATCAAAAAATCAGCCGGGCATGGTAGCACATGCCTGTAGTTCCGGCTACTTAGAAGGCTGAGACAGAAAGATCGCCAGAGCCCAGCAGGTCAAGGCTGCAGTGGCCGCTCTCAGCCACTGCACTCCAGTCTGGATGACAGAGTGAGACTCCAACTCAAAAAAATAAAAATAAAAATAAAATAAAAATCCACACCAACACAGTTCCTCCCAAACCCACAAAACATCCCCCAAATCTGGCTCTTTGAAAGGATAAACAAGACTGATCATCCCCTAGCTAGACAACAAAAAAGAGAGAGAAAGTACAAAAAACACAATCAGAAACACAAAACATGAAGTGACATCTGACCCTGAAAAAATACAAAAGATTATTAAAGACTACTGTGTACAATTGTGTGGAAAAAAACTTGAAAACCTAAAGGAAATGGAGGACTTTCTGACATCACAAAATTTCCCTCGGTTGAAGCAAGAAGAAATAGAGATCCTAAATGGGCCCATAAAAATCCAGGAAATTGACTATGTCATAAGAAAACAACCAACAAAAAAAGCCATGAACCAGATGAATTTCCAGAAGAGTTCAACAAGTTATACAAGGAGGAATTGATACCAATCCTACTAAAAGTATTCCAGGCTATTGGGGAAGATGTAACTCTCCCCATATCATTTTATGAAACTACATCACATTGATACCCAATCCAGGTAAAGAGAAAAAAAGAAAGAGAAGGCCAATTTCCTTGATGAACATAGATGTTAAAATTCTCAAGAATATCTTATCAATACGGATTCAACAACAAATCTCAAAAAACATCCAACACGACCAAGTAGTCTTTATCCCCTGGATCCATGGATTGCTCAAAATTTGCAAGACCAGAAATGTAATTAAACACACCAAGAGATGTAAAATAAAATACACATGACTATATTATTAGATACAGAATAAGCTTTAAATAAAATCCAGCACCCCATTTTGATAAAAAACCTAGAACATATGGGCATAGATGAAACATACCTCAAATTGGAAGAGTCACCTATGAGAAACCCACAGCCAGCATACTCCCTAAGAGAATAGAAAAAATTTCCCCTGAAAACTGGAATAAGACAAGGATGCCAACTTTTATCCCTCTTGTTCAATATAGTTTTGAAAGTCCTAGCTACAGAAATCAGAGAAAAGAAGGAGATCCGGGGTAGCCAATAGGAAAAGAGGAAGTCAATTTTTGCAGATGATATAATTCTATAACTTGAAAATGCAAGAGAATCGGTCAAAAACCTCCTTGCTCTGATAAAGAAATTTGGTAAAATTTCAGGGTATAAAATAAATGTGCAAAAGACAATCACATATCTATACACTAATAATAAACAAACAGAAACCCAAATTTCAAAAAAAACCACAATTCCGTTCACAGTAAAAAATGAAATACCTTGGCATCTTCCTAACCAGAGATCTGAAATACCTTTACAATGAAAACTAGAAAACACTGCTCAGAGAAATCAAATATGACACAAGCAAATATTCCATGCTCATGGATTGGAAGAATCAGCATTGTTAAGATGTCCATTCTACCTAAGGCAATCTACAGATTTAATGCAACACCCATCAAATTACCAGCAACATTATTCTCATACCTAGAAACAGGAATACATATGGAAAAATAAATGACCAAGAATAGCCAAAACAATCCTTAGCAAATAATAGGAGATAAATCACTCTCAGAATTTAAACTTTATTATAATGTTAGAATAATCAAAAGGTCTGGTATTGATACAAGAACCAGCATATAGACCAATGGAATAGAACTGAGATTCCAGAGGCAAACCTCAATTTCTCAACTGAATCATCTTCGACAATGCCTCCACAACCAACCACAGGAGAAATAATCTATTCAGTAAATGGTGCTGGGAAAACCGGCTGACCACATGCAGAAGATTTAAACTAAGTAGCCCCATACACAAAAATCAACTCTAGATGGATCAAAGAACTAAACATAAAACCTAAAACTATAAGAGCCTTAGAAAATACAGGAGACACTTTTATGGAAATTAGGACTGGCATCCAATTCTTGACCAAACCTCAGAATGCCCAGGTCATAAGTGATAACATAGACGAGTGGGACCTCATCAAACTTAGAAACTTCTACAAAACCAAAGAAGCCATCAAGACAGCAGGAAGACAGCCCACCGATATAGAGCTGGCAAATATATATTTCCCATCTCCCCACCCTCCTCCCCTTTGCAGTTTCCCGTTACAGTCTATCGTTTTCTGACAGTATTGTAGTCGTTGTTCAAGGTACACTTATAAATGAGAAAATGTGATATTCAGTTCTTTTTTTTCGTGAAATATCACCCAGTATTATAGGCTCTAATTCCATCCACAACAAGAGTACCTGCACAAATATATATTTGTCAACCCATATCTGACAAAGACCTAACATCTAAAATCTACAAATAGATCAAACATGCTCAAAGAA
>NW_007261571.1:48659-49097 GCF_000164805.1 Carlito syrichta | reverse complement strand
ACAGCGAATATTTGTATACCTAACCCTGAAATGTATCCCACATTTTGAAAATAAAAAAATTTAAGTTAAAAATAAATAAAGATCCCTATACATAAAAAATGCAAGACAATCAATTAGATACACAAATAAACAGAAAACAAAAAACAAAAAAAAAAGAAGAAAAGAATAAAAGTGTTGGGGATCAAACCTTCACATACACATTTGTGCACAATGGAAAAATACTTAAAACAGGCAAAAAATTTTATAATTTGAAAAATTAAAAAATCCCTGCTCTTTTGTGGCAGACTCTGTACTTGTTCCTCTAATCTCTATCCTGTAGAGCTGTCACTTCTTTCACTCTTTTCCCAGTTTCTGAAGCAGGGAGAGTGGAGGGGTAGTAGGGGTGAGTGAGGCTGCAGACCTCCCCTCCCACTCTCATATAGTCAGATAGATCTCCAG
>NW_007261571.1:48265-48609 GCF_000164805.1 Carlito syrichta | reverse complement strand
CACAGATGCAGGGCAGTCACTGGGACACCCCTTACAGGGAAGGGCTAGTCAATGGGACACTAAATCTAGAGGAGTATTCACTGTGGCACCCAAAGCAGAGGGGTGCCGTTTAGTGGGGACACTCATATGTTGGGAGCCAACATCTATAACTACATGGCTGAGGCCTGTATAGGTCCATCTGGAAGATGGATATCAGTTATACCTATAATAGGATATCAGTTATACCTATAATAGGATATCAGTTATACCTATAGGATATCAGTTATACCTATAATATTGGCGTGTGATTAGTGACCAGTGTGCATACATGGCAGTAAAACTTATAAGTAAATCTCAATACACCT